>NC_136267.1:86080066-86248383 GCF_964187855.1 Myxine glutinosa | reverse complement strand
GTCTGTCCATCCTTCCATCTGCCCAAAATGTGTTGATGCTCATATCTCAAAGGCTATACATTGAAACGAGCTGAAACCTGGAATATACATCGGCCAATAGGTCTAATTGATGGCTTTCAAAACAAGGTCCACCTCAAAGTGCCATAGTTTTTGCTTTAAAATTATCAGCAAATACGCTAGTTTTTATTGGAGATCGATGCTGAACGATGACAGAAACACCAGGATCCAACGTTAAGGATGGCATGGAAAAAAATGCATATAAATATATATTTATATACATATGTATGTCTATATATATATACACTCACGTGAAAAAGTAAGTACACCCCATGTAAAGTTTTGACTTTTTCAACATATTTCAACATGCAGCTATTTGATCTTCATTTCAACAATATTGATCGATAAAGGTGATATAATACAACAAATATCATGAAACATTTACATTTTGTAGTCCATTGTATAATTTAAATAAACATAAATGCAAATTTCACATGTGGAAAAAGTAAGTACACCCCTACATTTATCACCACATCAAATACCTAAAATTAGAATCAGGTGCACCAGCTCAGGTGCAAATTATTACGGTAGATCATTAGAACATCGTCAGAGAGGATCTTGGAGGAACCTGTTTTATTTAAACCTCAGACATTTAGTTTGGTTTGCTCTTTGTTGTTGAAGTGTGCGGTGTCACCATGCCTAGATCAAAAGCGCTCTCTGAGGCCTTCAGAAAGAAGGTTATAGATGCCTACGAGTCTGGGAAGGGATTTTAAAAGATCTCCAAACAATTTGAAATCAATCATTCGACTGTCCGGAAGATCATCTACAAATGGAGAAGATTCCAAACAACTGCCAACTTGTTCAGGCCAGGCCGCCCCAGCAAGTTCAGCCTGAGAGCAGACCGCAAGATGCTGAAAGAAGTCTCTAAGAACCCCAGCATGTCATCACGGGACTTACAGGTAGCTCTTGCCACTGTTGATGTCAAAGTGCATGAGTCTACCATTAGAAAGAGGCTGCACAAATTTGATCTACATGGGAGGTGTGCCAGGAGGAAACCTTTGCTGTCCAGAAAGAACATTAGGGCAAGACTAAAGTTTGCCAATGAACACCTAGGCAAAGACCAGCACTTCTGGAACAATGTGTGCTGGACAGATGAGTCAAAGGTAGAGCTATTTGGCCACAGTACCAGAAGACATGTTTGGCGAAAACCAAAGACAGCATTTGACCACAAGAACCTGATACCAACTGTAAAGCATGGTGGTGGAAATATTATGGTTTGGGGTAGCTTTGCTGCATCAGGGCCTGGGCAGCTCACCATCATAGAATCCACTATTAATTCTTCATTGTACCAGAGGGTGCTTGAGGATAATGTGAGGCCATCTGTCGGAAAGTTGAAGCTCAACTGAAGGTGGACCTTGCAACATGACAATGCCCCTAAACATACCAGTAATTCCACCAAGGAATGGCTGAAAAGAAAGAAATGGAGGTTTCTGGAATGGCCAAGTCAAAGCCCGGATCTAAATCCCATCGAGATGTTGTGGGGGGGATTTGAAATGAGCTGTGCATGCAAGAAACCCCTCAAATATCGCACAGCTGAAAGAATTCTGCATGGAGGAGTGGGCAAAAATTTCTCCCAGTCGATGTCAGAGACTGGTAGACAGTTATAAGAAACGCCTACTTGAGGTTGTTTCTGCCAAAGGGGGCAATACCACCTATTAGAGCCAAGGGTGTACTTACTTTTTCCACATGCGAAATTTGCTTTTATGTTTATTTAAATTATACAATGGACTACAAAATGTAAATGTTTCATGATATTTGTTATATTATATCATCTTTATCTATCAATATTGTTGAAATGAAGATAAAATAGCTGTATGTTGAAATATGTTGAAAAAGTCAAAACTTTACATGGGGTGTACTTACTTTTTCACGTGACTGTGTACCTCTTTATACCTCTTTAAAATATTATTACAAAAAATATGACGTACTGGCCCAATGGACTAATGAATAAGGCATCAGACTCCTAGGCTGGAGATTGTGTGTTTGAGTCCCATCTGGGTTAAAAAAAAAAATTTCCCCTCCTTTTTCAAGTCTTTTATACAGTATCATCTTGAATAAAGTCTTCTACGATGAACAAATGCATTTTGTTCATATTTAAAATGTATCTTGTGAAAAATGCCAGGAGCATAGAAAAGGCCCCTTTATGTGGTACATGCCATGTGGCAAACTATAGAAAAGAAGGGACATTCTTGGGAAAAATTCCAGGGGCATAGAGAAGTTCCATTTATATGGTATGTGCCATGTGGCAAAATATAGAAAAGAAGGGACATTCCATAGCTTGTAGAAAATTCCAAACAATAGAAAATAAGGGACATTCAAAAAAATCTCATGTGCATGATGGACTACCCTTGTGTTCTTAGGAGGAACCAAGTAATGCTCTAGAAATGTTCATATAAAGGGGTGCCAATTTGATTCATACACCAGCATGAAGAGGTAAATGTATTTTAACTGATATGTAGGGTGCCCCACCAGGTCTGTCTCTGGTATATGCTCCCTTTCCATCCCTTCCCTCTCTTCAAATGGCACTACAGCTGACTCCACTCGTGAGAAGGCTGAATGCCTCAATTCTGTTGGCTTTTATATTTTGTGTCCCCAACCCCGTGCTCTTGGTACCCATCCTTCTCTGTCATTCCTAACTGTTTGTTTCTGGATTCTGTGTCTTTTTCACCTGAGAGTGTGGAGAAGGTTCTTTCAACCCTCGACTCTGACTCTGCTGGACTGGACTGGACTGCATCAGCTCACATGTCCTCAAAACCTACTCTGCTGCTCTTGCACATCCTCTCTCTGCCCTTTTCTCCCTGTCATGTGCTAGGTCATCTTCCACCTGCTTTGAAATCTGCCAACATCACTGCATTACATAAAAAGGTGCAAAAACTGATCCCCTTCACTACAGACCTATCAACTTCCAATCATCAGCAAGGTCATGGAAACCACCGTCAGTTGATATGAAATTCTTCCTTTTCTCCAACTGCCTCAAAGCAGATCACCAATTTGGTTTCAGACCAGGTCACTTCACCTTGGACATGCTGCTTCTGCTCACCAAACAATGGATGGAGGCCATAAATATCAGTCATGAGATCACGGCCGTCTCTCTGGACCTATCTTGTGCTTTTGATACGATCGGGCCTCCTGTATTTCTCTCAAAACTCTCTGCCTATGGCATCCAAGGACAACTCCACACATGGCTTACTGACATCCTCTAGTGCCATAGCCCACATAATCCCATGTGGCTCTCAACAGAATACTTTCATCCTCTCTCCATGTCAAGGTGTGTTATGGGGCCAGTCATAATCCTGATCTTCCAAAATGATCTCTCTGACACTGGAAAATCCCCTTTATCCATTTGCTGATGACTCCGCACTCTGCCGTGACATTCCTTATCCTTCAGACAGACAGGCTGCAGCCTCTTCCCTCTCTTCAGACCTTGAAAATATTACAAGCTGGTCAAACAATTGGAATACGTCTTTCAATCCAGCCAAATCTCACACCCTCACTATCTCTCTCTGAATGGACCATCTGGTAAACCCTCATATTTACTTTCTCAACAATCCTCTTCAAGAAGTTCATTCATTCAAACTTCTGGGTCTCGCTATCAGCCATGATTTTTCTTGGGGAAGCCATATTTCAAAGTTGGCCTCCAAAGCCAGCCAACAACTGGGCATCCTCCATCATACAAAGTCCTTCCTGGGCACAGCTGAAATCCTATCCACCTACAAGACCTTCATCCACAGCTTGATAGAATACTGCTCTCCCCTCTGCGCTAGCTCCCTGCCTCACATCTTGCTCAGCTTGACACTGTGGAAACAAAGGCGATAAGATCATTAGAATCTCTCACAATGAAGTTGGGTCTATGGGCCTATCACTTCACCAGCGCAGACAGGTCGGTGGTCTCTCTCTGTCTTCTGCCACCTGCTTTCTGGTCTTACACCCTCAGCTCTTTCCTTGCTTTATCCCTCATAGGTTTCTGCAGGGCGCACACGGTCTATCATAAACCCCCTTCTGGTGAAACTACCTAAATCCAGGATCACTGCTCATCTCCACTCATTGTTCCTATTTTCACAGCTGTGGAACCAACTTCTTTTTCTGTTTTTTCTACCCTTGTTAACTATATCCATGTTGTCCACCCCTTGAATGTGTGTTTTGCATCCTGTTTTTGTCTATTACGTCCTTATCCGTTCAGTGTACTAGCTCTTCCACGAGACTTGACTATGTATACAAAAACTCTGCTTATGGCATGCAAGGCCACCTCCTCTCACAGATCACCGACTTCCTCCACTCACGTATTCACCGTGTAGCTCTTAACAGGATCCTCTCATCTCTCCCTTTCAAAGCTGGAGTGCCCCAAGGCAATGTCATGGACCCTCTCTCATGCCTCATCTTCATAAATGATCTTTATGATTCCCGTGAAAATCTTACCTATCTCTTTGCTGATGATTCCATTCTCCACGGTATCGTTTCTCATCCTTCAGACACGCAGGCAGCAGCCTTTTCCCTCTCTGCAGACCTTGATAGAATAACGAGCTGGTTCAACATTTGGAATATGTCTTTCAAGCCCAACAAATCACACACACTCACCCTGTCTCTCTGAAAGGAACATCTGGCAAACCCTCCCATATACTTCCTAAACAAACCACTCAAACGTTTTGGCCTCACCATCAGCCATGATCTTATTCGGGCAGACCATATTTCCAAGATGGCCTTCAAAGCCAGCCGCCGACTGAGCATCCTTTGTCATGCAAGGTCTTTCATTGGCCAATCTGAACTTTTGATTACCTACAAGGCCTTCATTTGCAGCTTGATGGAGTACTGCTGTCCCCCTTTGGGATGGTGACCCTGCCTCATACCTTGCCCTTATTGATGTCATGGAAAGCAAAGCCCTCAAAATCTTTGGGATCTGCCACGTTGAGGCTGACTGTCTAGACCTGTTTACCTTCACATTGCAGACAGGTTGGTAGTCTCTCTGTATTCTAACGCCTCATTTTTGGTCTTGAACCCTCTGTCCTCTTGGCTCTGTGTCCCTCCCAGGTCCTCCAGAGCTTCAAGACAGCTGTTCACCACTACATCTCGTGTTCCCCCATCCATAATCATGGTGTATTCTCCCCCAAATTACCCCATTCACAAGCACTCCCTTTTTAGGTTATTGTGATTTCACCCCCCTTTCCTTTTTTTCCCCACTCTCTCTCACCTCTTTTTGTTGGTTAGTTGGCGATTAGTTTGTTCCTTTTCTGTTTCTTCCTCGCCTTCCCCATCCCCTTCCTCTTGTGGTGTTTCTCTCAGCTTTTGTGCAGCTTGGTCACCCCCAAGTGTCCTTCTCTCTCTCTCTCTCACTCTCACTTGTCTGCCACTGATGTTTCCCCCTTTTCATTTTGTTCCCTTCCATTCTGCTCTAGCATTTCCACAGGCCTTGATCATGTACTCTCTACCGTTCACGGTTCTTTATTCATAAACATCACATCACCTCTGGTGCCCTCCCAGCCACCTTGCCCTTGTATTGCTTGGTTGGTGTAAGACTAAGACTGCCATGGATGTGCACCCCTGAAGCCATGGTTCTTTGTGAAAAAAACATAAAACCAAGGTGAAGAGAGGGTGCTTTAGGTGGTGTTATTTGGTTTATTTATATGCAAAATTGAGGTTCATGAAAGAGATAGGTGACAGATGTCAAATAAGCAACCTACTGATAGTGAAGCAATACGGTCCCAAGCTAGAGAATGACCAAACAGGAAAAAAGGAGAGTAAGGAGGGAAGGAAAATGTAACAACTTGGTGAATGTGGGTAGAAAAGATCATGGATGGGGATGGAGGATGACATGAGACCACCAACATCACCAACTTGAATGGTTCACCACCAACTTTAAGCTCTGGAGGGAAGAATGGGATAAAATACCCTCAGGAAGAAGGTTTCACGAACAAGAGAATTGAGGAATACACTACTCACAATAAGTTAGGGATATGGGCAGGTGCTTCGGTGTGGTTGATTTTGTGTATTAATTATGTTGAAAAAAAAGTTGTTGGTCCTAATTCTAAGGTTATTAATTGAGTGTGAAAAAACACAGCATTCTTGATTTCAATACCATGACCTTATCCCCCATAAAAAAAAAACTCACTCCCACAATATCCCTAACTTATTGTGAGTAGTGTAAATGAGTTGAGGGGTGCAGTCAGCCTGGATTTTGGAAGTTTAACCAGGAGGGGGTTACTGGAAGAACACGTTCATCTTGGAGTTGCTGGAGAGATTATGGGGGCTTAGAGAGCAGAGGAGGTTAGACCTGAAGCCTAAGTCACACATAGGCGGATTTGTCGGCGACTACTGGCGACTGGAAAAATCGCCACCACCCGCCGACAATCGTAATGAAACCGTAATGGACGGTCTTCTGTAGTCGTGGTTATCCTCCCCAGGTCGGCTGCAGTCGGCAAGAGCCGCAAAGGGGCCAAATATTTTTTTAAATGTTTAAAAACGGCGCGCTCAGTCGTCCTCAAAAAAGATCCGCCATGCTGTCGTGATGGAACTGCCATGCTGTCGTCGGTATCCGTAATAAGACCGTAAAGCGGCCGCAACCCAGTCGCTCATAGTCTTCCGCAATCGCCCCACCAGCTAGCACGGCAGAGATGCGAATGCCATACGGCCTTCCTGCGGCATCTTCCCGACTACGGGCCGACACTGTTGAGGCTGCATATCGACTACAGAAGAACTGCCACGTCTCCCCTGCGGCTATGGGAGACTGACGACGACAGCAGTAGGACTAGTGGCGGCCGAGTTACGGCCATTGGCGACAGAGATACGACTGCCTGGCGACTGCATTACGACATACCACGATTCCATGGCAAGACAGGATGGTGTGAGGGTCTCTGTGGAGTGAGGTCCTGTGGTGCCGACAAGGATATGGCTTTATTGTTTGGACTTGGGACTTTTGGGAACTTTATTTTTGGGACTTTGGTCCTTTGGAAACTTTATTTATGGGACTTGGGACCAGTGGAAATAATTTGTTGGACTTTATTTCCATTCTCTCTCCCTGCAGAAAAGTTTGATTATTACATTACAATGATACATCTTTATTAACTTTCTTATTGTACATCAAACATCTTTATGCTTCATGTCATACATCATTGAAATGAATAAAGTGAAATGTAAAATAGAGAGATAAAGATTTAAAAAGTTGTGTGAATCGTCTCCAATCGCCGGCGGTCTTATTGCAGTCTTGCGGACGTCGGAGTAAACCGCCACCCGGCCCCAATGCAGTCGCCGCGATCCGCCATCGGTCGTAATCTAGCCGCCAGACTGTCGCCACGCTGCCGCCGTGCATCCGCAATGAAGTCGTCGTCGATCTTCAACAGTCGCCATCCCACTCGGGGCGTCGTCGCAATGCAGGCGCAATGTGGCCGCCTGCAGTCGCCATACTGCCGCCTGACCATATTTGACCGCCCGAAATCGCCAGTAGTCGCCGAAAAATCGTGATCGCCGGCAGTCGCCAGTAGTCGCCAAAATATCCGCCTATGTGTGACTTAGCCTTGAGGAGAGACATTTAAAAATGGAGAGACCACCGATCTGCCTACGATGTGAGAGCAGCGGACCTTGAGCTTCAGCTCATCGCAGGAGATGCCGTTGAAGCGCGATGCTGCACGCGCTAATGCTTACGCAAGGAGCAAGCGGACAACGCGGTTCATAAAAGAGTCTTTATTGAAAGTACTCAAACTGCAGCACAGCTGCTCAGGGCTGCGCGCCCCGTGTATATCGTGAGGCCACGCCTCTCTCCCTGGCGTGGCCCATCCCCACTTGGTGTGCGGGGTGATGTCACCACGTCAGTGCTTTCGTGTCCGCCACACGCGCCCCCCCAGAATCCCCGCGCACCTGAAGGGTCAGTTTGCAGGGCAAACGGATGACCCGGCCGAAGCGCCCCCTGGTGACTGGCGGCGTCTGGGATGCAGGGATGCCATCTGGGATGCCTCCGGCTGCAGGACCGGGGGGCGGCGGGGCTGGGCGGTGCCGGGGGTCCGCCCGCAGGGGGGCGGCCCCGACGCGGGGGTCGGGCCACTGGCGGTGGATGGTCCACGTCGTGGTGGGCCGGCTTGAGGCGGTCTACAGAAACGCGGTCAGGAGTACCGCCGATGTCCAGGGTGAAGTGCTTCGCCCCGGTCTCCAGCACGCGGAAAGGCCCGTCGTACGGGGGCCGCAGTGGTGTCCGGTGGGCATCGTGGCGGACGAAGACGTACTCCGCCGTGCGAAGCTCCGGGGCGACGTGCGTCGGTGGGTGCCCATGGCATGCCGTTGGCACCGGGGCGAACATCTGGGCGGTCTCTTGCAGAGCGGAGCGCTGCTGTGCCGCGGATCATGGTGCCGTGGAGTCGGGGAGGAACTCGCCCGGCACCCGCAGCGGTTGCCCGAAGACCAACTCTGCCGCGGATGCGCGCAGGTCCTCCTTGGGCACCGTCCGGAGGCCCAGCAGGACCCAGGGGAGCCTGTCGACCCAGCCGCCATCGCGGAGGGTGGCCCGGAGCGCGGCCTTCAATGAGCGGTGAAATCGCTCACACAGGCCGTTAGCCTGGGGGTGGTAGTCCGTGATTCGGTGCAGCCGGACCCCGAGCCCCTGCGCGACCGCCCCCCAGAGCTCCGAGGTGAACTGGGGGCCGCGGTCGGACGAAATGTCTGAGGGGGCGCCGAACCGGGCGACCCAGGTGGCGATGAAAGCCTGCGCGACGTCCGCCGCCGTCGTCGACGCCAAGGGCACGGCCTCCGGCCACCGGGTGGTGCGGTCCACCATGGTGAGGACGTGGGTGAAACCCCGCGAGGGGGGCAGAGGTCCCACCAGGTCCACGTGGACGTGGTCAAACCGGCGTTCCGGCACCGTGAACGGGGCCAACGGGGCCTGGGTATGCCGGTGCACCTTGGCGCGCTGGCACGCGAGGCACATCCTGGCCCAGCCGCGGACGGCCTTCCGGAGGCCATGCCAGACGAACTTGTCGGCGATCAACCTTTGGGAGGCCCTCGCGCCCGGGTGGGACAGGCTGTGGATGGCGTCAAACACCTGGCGCTGCCAGCCCGCGGGCACGATGGGGCGAGGACGCCCGAGGGAGACGTCGCACAAGAGGGCTGCGCCCGCGCCGTCGAACGGCACCTCGGTGACGCAGAGGCCCGTGACGGCGGTCCGCAAGGCCTGGACGTCGGGGTCAGCGGCCTGGTCCGCTGCCATCCGGGCATAGTCGATGCCGAGGTGGACTGCGTGGGCGACGGCCCGGGAAAGGCAATCCGCCACCGGGTTGTCCTTCCCCGCGACGTGCCGGATGTCCGTCGTGTACTCGGACACGGCCGAGAGGTGACGCTGCTGCCGGGCCGACCACGGCTCGGTGACCTTGCCCATCGCGAAGATCAGCGGCTTGTGGTCGACGAAGGCCGTGAACGCACGGCCCTCGAGCAGATGGCGGAAGTGCCTGACCGCCAAGTGAAGCCCGAGCAACTCGCGGTCGAAGGTACTGTAATGGCGTTTGGGCGGGCGAAGCTGCCAGCTAAAGAACGCCAGCGGTTGCCAAGCTCCACGCACCCATTGCTCGTGCACCGCACCCACCGCGTAGTCCGAGGCGTCGGTGGTGAGGGCGATCGGTGCATCGGGCGCCGGGTGCGCGAGCATGGTGGCGTTAGCCAAGGCGAGCTTCGTGCCCGTGAACGCCGTGTCCATCTGCTCGGTCCAGGTAACGTCACCTTTGCCCGGCTTACCTCGGAGAGCTTCGTGCAGGGGGCGCAGGAGCTGGGCGATACGGGGCAGGAACCGATGGTAAAAGTTCACCATGCCCAGGAACTCCTGCAGCCCTCTGATCGTGCGGGGGCGCGGAAACCCCTTCACCGCCTCCACCTTGGCCGGCAGGGGGACGGCTCCGTGCCTGGTGACACGGTGCCCCAGAAAATCGATTACGGCGACGCCGAACCGGCACTTTGCGGGGTTCACAATCAGGCCATGCTGGCCCACGCGTTCGAAGAGCATGCGGAGGTGGCTTAGGTGCTCTTCGCGGGATGCGCTGGCGACGAGGATATCGTCCAGGTAGACGTAGACAAAATCCAAGTCGCGCAGGACGCTGTCCATCAGTCGCTGGAACACCTGAGCCGCATTCTTCAGACCGAAGGGCATCCGCAGGAACTCGAAGAGTCCGAATGGCGTGATGACCGCCGTCTTCGGGACGTCCTCCGGCCTGACGGGGACCTGATGGTAGCCGCGTATGAGGTCCACCTTCGAGAAGAAGGACATGCCCGCCAAACGGGCGGAAAAGTCCTGAATGTGGGGGACGGGGTAGCGGTCGGGAGTGGTGGCGTCATTGAGACGGCGATAGTCCCCGCACGGTCGCCATCCCCCGCCGGGCTTCGGCACGATGTGCAGCGGCGACGCCCAAGGACTCTCTGAGCGCCGAACGATGCCGAGTCGCTCCAGGGTAGCGAACGCCGCTTTTGCCACCGCCAGCTTCGTCGGCTCGAGGCGGCGTGCCCGGGCGTAGACCGGTGGCCCGACGGCGGGGATGTGATGGGCCACCCCGTGCTTGACGGCCCCCGCCGAGAAGGTGGGCCGCGTGAGGGCCGGGAAGCCGGCGAGGAGGCGGGTGAATGCGTCCGCTGCCGGAAGCGTACAGATCAACGTGGCCGGAACCGAACCGTTCGGCAAGCCGCTTGGCAAGCCTCTCGGCGAGCCGCTCGTTGAGCTGCTCGACGAGCTGGGCAGCGCACAAGCGAGCGAGCTGAACGTCTCGGCCTGGACAAGACGTCTGCGCTTTACGTCGACCAGGAGCCCATTAGCGCACAGGAAGTCCGCGCCAAGCAGTGCCATGGGCACGTCGGCGGTGACGAACGTCCATCGGAAAACCTGCCCTCCGAACCGCAGAGAGAGGCAGCGTTTTCCGTACGTACGGATGGGCGTCCCGTTCGCGGCAAGCAGCGCGGGGCCCCCGCCCGCGGCGTGCTTGTCTGACGTACCGGCGGGAACGACACTCACCTGCGCTCCCGTGTCGCACAGGTAACGGCGCCCGGATAAGGTGTCCGTTATGAACAGCAGGCTGCTCGAACGGCCGGCGCTCATCGCCACTATTGAGCGCCGGCCCGGCCGTTTCCCGACCTGTTGAAGGAGCATGGCGGATGACATTGCCGAGCCTCGTGGCCAAACTTGGCGTGGAACCAGCACCAGGTGTGGTGGAGCTGGAGGAGTACGGCTGGCTCCGCCAGGCCGGTGGAGTTGGCGGTTTTGCCCGCGGTGGCGGTTTTCGCCACGGCGGTGGGCGGGGCGTGGCTGCGGTCACGAGGGGCGTATCAGCATGCTGCGTATGCTGTGTAAGCTGATGCTGTGGATCAGCATCATCAGCAGCATCAGCAGCATCAGCCTCGAGGTCCGTGACGGCCGCACCGACTCTCGCCCGTGTGTCCGAAGCTGTGAAGTACCTGTCCGCCACGGCGGCCAATGCTCGGGGTTCCGTTAGCACGGTCCCGGCCAACGCGAGGCGAACCTGCGCTGGAAGTTGGCGACGGAAAAGCGCCCGGAATAGAGAACCGGGGGCTTCGTCGCCCAACAGTGACAGCATATGGTCCATTCGGACCGACGGGCGCGTGTCGCCGAGCTTGGGGAGATCCAGGAGGCGGTCGGCCCGTGCGTCGTCCGTGAGGCCGAACGTGGCTAGGAGTAGCCGCTTGAGTGCCTCGTACTTGTGGCCGTCCGGTGGGTGGCGAAGGACGGACACAACTCGAGCGGCCGTGCCGGGCCCGAGGGAGGCGACGACGTGGCAGTAGCGCGTGTCGTCGCCGGTGAGGCGCCGACGCTGAAATTGGGCTTCGGCTTGGACGAACCAGACTTCGGCCTGGGCCTCCCAAAATTCGGGAAGTTTAATCGACATTCCGTTGTTGTTTGCCATTGCAATGGCGTCGTGTTCGGAAGGATCGCTATGGCAGATCCAACGTCGAGGTCACCATATGAAGCGCGATGCTGCGCGCGCTAATGCTTACGCAAGGAGCAAGCGGACAACGCGGTTCATAAAAGAGTCTTTATTGAAAGTACTCAAACTGCAGCACTGAGCTGCTCAGGGCTGCGCGCCCCGTGTATATCGTGAGGCCACGCCTCTCTCCCTGGCGTGGCCCATCCCCACTTGGTGTGCGGGGTGATGTCACCACGTCAGTGCTTTCGTGTCCGCCACACCGTAACATTTAATCGAACTCTGATTTATTTGTTCTCTAAAAATGTTAAATCAATCAAGCGACTGCAGAAGATAAAACCTTCATTATGGGAATATGGAGAACACAAATTCTTCTTCTTCATTCATATGCAGCACAGGGTTGGGCAGTAACACCATTAGCTGTAGGCACGGCTGTGCCGCTGATGCAGTGCCCTTTGTGGTTAAGACAGGAATTTATCATTTGTTCAGAGTGCCGGCGATAGCTCGCATACTCTCCACATAGAACACCGTGGGATCGTTAACATCCACCAACTAATGCCGGCAAACAGGATGCCCGGTTCAACGTCCATCCGAGGGCCAACACATACATTGATGAAACACCAGAATGGCAGTTTATAGCTGGGTCAGGATTTGAACCCAGACTAGACAGCTTATAGGCGAGTGTGCGTACCTCTAGGCCATCCTGTCATCCCCAGAATACAAATTAACAAGTGTTACACCTCGGTCCCCCGTCGGTGAAGTGATGCGAGTTGACAAAGTGGAAGACACAGAAAACATGGAAGAGTCGTTAATATGTGCGAGTGGGTTGGAGACACCCACACACCGGATTACAAGTTAGTAGGTCGTTTATTTTTCAAGATATTCATCTCACATGGTTCAGACATACATGGCGGCGGCCATCTTGGATTTTGACGTGGCGACCCAATTTTCAATAGCGTTCTTCCTTATGCCTAGATACACCCACACACCAGATTAGAAATTGGTACTTCGCTTATTTTTCAAGATATTCCGCTCACAAGGGTACGCACGCACGGACGGATGGAAGCACGCACGGACGCACACACGGACGCACAGTCGCACACACGGACGGAGGGTAAAACCATCGTCCCCCTTTCGCTCCGCGGTGCGACGGGGGACAATAATTGCGCTCTCACCCTGACTCCTTGATTTTGTACTGTTGTATCTTCTGAACCTCTGCTACTTGACAGGTAACCTGAGCCCCCATCCTAATGAATATTCTGGGTGCGCTCCTGGTTAGGCCTAATAAATGTTTAGTTTCTCAAACTGACAGACTTGCCATATAAATGTAAACCATATGAGTTTTTTTTTAAATATTCTCTCTTTTCATGAAGGGATGAAGCTGTGCGGTTGTTTTTTTTTCATTCACATGACGATAATCCATTGGTATGAATTTTATAACAAACTTTGATAATCCTTATATTGTTCTTTCTTGTCTGTTTTTGTCTATTTCTTCTGGCAAACACCTGTGCAGGTTATGCACACTTGGTGCAGCAGCTCATGACTTTGGCTTCAGGACGCCTGATCATGGCCCTGGAAGGCGGTCATGAGACGTCTGCACTGTGCGATGGCACGGAGGCCTGCATCCTCGCACTGCTGGATGTTGCGGTACCCACCTCGTGCCAACTTCATCGTTTTATTTTGTCATATCCCATTATAATATTGTAGCTTGCACCGCTGTACCATCGTGACAGACTATTTCAACAAAGATGTCGCTATAAAGTAAATAAAGTCACAGAGAAATGTGTGAGTTGGCTGCCTCACTTCCTCGGCTGACAAATGTTGTTGTTGTTGTTGTTTAAAGGCGCTCCCATTTATTTCCCAGCTCTTGTTGAAAATTATCATCGTGCAACGGTAACAGGTGGAATTTCTCCTCGTGGGATGAAAGGTCAATGGGCTGTTACATTGGTGTTTAATCAGGAAGTTGAGCTTCTATTCCAGTTCGTATTAACTTAAACACTGTGTGATGTCATTGAGGGCAAGTGGGGAAACAATCATTGATTCTCTCAAATTCCAGGTTCATCCATCAGCGGGAGAGCTAATGGCTTTGGTGTTTTGGGGCCTTTACACTTTAATTAGTGGAATTACTTGTAGGTGGGAAAAGCATGAGCATTTGGCACTGCCTGGCATCCAGCCTCGATTTGCACGTCGTCTTCCTTTGGTATTCATCTTCCTGCTCGAGTGGGTGTAAATGCGGTTACTCCATCTCCTTGTTATGGAATGAGACTAGCACTAGGCCACAGATGACAGCCAAGGTATGCTGTCTCGGGTGTGACCGTCACTGCATGATCCTCGTCCTTCATTAAATATAAAAATAAATAACCACCGTTTAGAGGCCATTTTTCCCCGCAAGCGGGGGTTGGCCTTTTTCGGGAACCGTGGTTGTTGTTGTTTTTTGGTCCCCTTTTTGAAGCAATGTTTTACGGCCGGATGCCCTTCCTGACGCCAACCCTTTTTGCCACCTTTAGCGACAAACAGGGAATTACCAGTGAACTGGTACTCAATTAGCCGACCTCGGAAGGATGACAGGCTGAGTCAACCCCCCTGGCGTTAATTCAGCGATCGACCGGGATTCGAACCCAGGATCCTGGGATCCTAAGCCGGCACCCTAGCCGCTAGCCCAACACCAGGCAAATGTAATCATGATTGCTCTTGCAGCGATTGGTTGGGAAGTTGCAAATCATCCCACTTGCAGTGCAGACTTGTCACCTTGTGATTTACATCTCGTTAGACCACTGGAGGACGTCGAGGTGGCATTCACTTTACGTAATATAGACTTCTAGGCACGTATCCTGAAATGGCTGCGTATCTGTCCCAATCATTTATACACAAATGGCATCAAGGCTCCACCACATGAATGGGACAGGCATGCACATGTTTATCAGGTGAATACTTTGGAAAAATTGGTGAAGTTTCTTTCAATGCCTCTGTACTTACCAGTACATTTATTTATTTATTTATTTAAATTAATGGCCCACATGGACCTTGAACCTTCATCCTTATTAATCACGCTGATGAGAGTGATTGAGGAGACCTTTTCGTTCATATGAAGCACACATGGTGAGATTTCCATGTAGAAAATGTCCGCATGATGCACGTACTGTATGTTGATCGCGTCATGCTTGTTGGTAAGTCGTATTCCCTCACATCACTTCCCATTCAAGATGCACCAAGATAATACTTTAGACTTCAACTTGGGGAATACCATGCACGTGCACTTGTGATGCAGCTAAACATTGATCGTGATAGATTAATGTGATATATTTGAGAGCATTTCCAGTGTATTTCTCTGAGGGATTGACTTGATGAATGAATGAATGATCGTTTTAAGGCCATTTTCCCCGCTAGAGTCAGGGGTTAGCCTTGCGGGCCCCATGACAATCATGGTTCCCTGTTTGAGGCAATGTTTTTATGGCCGGATGCCCTTCCTGACGCCAACCCTTAGTCGCCTCTTACGATGCGCAGGGATACGGTGTACCTATTCTAAATCGGGGTACACACCGTGATCATTCATCCCAGCAAGCTGGTTCTCAATTTTCCGACCTCGGAAAAAGAGACAGGCTGAGTCAACCCCCCTGGCGTTAATTCAGCGATCGACCGGGATTCGAACCCAGGATCCCAGGATCCCAAGCCGGCACCCTAACCGCTCAGCCAACACCAGGCTGGATTTACTTGTTGGCAGCCGTGAATATGTTGAAACCAGAATGGCACTTGGTGGAGCGCATTTCTCCGCCAGGCTGAACAGTTCACGTTTTGTATCCGATTGATGAGCCAAATCTGCAGCCGGGCCTGAACCAAAATCGAATGGGCTTGTTATTTTCACCAATCCAATTCATCCACCAAGTTTGCGTCATAATCAGTCCACAACTTTTTCGGATACCGTGCTATATATCCGGTTTGGTTCTATCTCTCAATGGTGAAGAATCACTTAAAAAATTGTCCTATCTGGATCCAGATCCAGATCTTCACCAAAATCGGATAAATCCGTCCTTGTCGCACACCCAACCTGTACACCAAGTTTTATCCGAATCAGTTCAAAACTTTTTGAGATATCCTGCTCGCAGACAAACAGACAGATCCTCCTGCACCTTTGGTGGTGGAGGTACGAATGTGGAAAGCCCTGAAGGTGATGTCATCTGATGGAGTCCCTTTCCACAGTAGGAAATCCTTTTACAATACTATACCCCAAAGCTTACTTTGCACTTGCACGAGAGTTAGGCCTTGCGGTAATAATTGTGCCACTTGTGTAAGTGGATTGACCTCATGGATGTGAGATGGGTCTCTAATGGACACTACTTCTCTGATAGTTTCAAAGTTATCTTCGATCTGCCTGATCCATGTCCATCATTCACACTTCACAGATTGCGATGGTGCGGTTTGAATTGAAGGAATCACTATTTCCTCTTCTTTTTCTTCCTGCAGCTCGATCCACTTCCGAAAGCCGTTCTGGGACAGCAACCAAACCTAAACGCCGTGGCATCTTTGGAGAAAGTTGTGGAAATTCAAAGTAAGTTTTATTCAAAGTAAGTTTTATTCACTGTTTATTTATTTTGATAGTTTTCAACACTTGTCCCATCGTTGTGGTTATTTTGTCATGGTAAATATCGTGTTAAATGTTCAGGTATCTTGGTAATTCAGGTATCCCATTGGACGTTCCTCCACAGTTTGCCGCATCTCATTGGAATAAACTTATTTGTGATGGATTGTTCTTAATTGTCATATTTGCTTTTTTTCCTCAGACTTTTTGACGAAATTGGAATTAAAATGTGATCTATTAACTGGAAGGACTTGTAATATGCAGTTACTAATCATTATTTACCTACGTCACTCTAATATAATTGCTCATTGTATCATTCCTTCTTGAACACGTGATACCATCTTAAACACTATGATTGGTCTTCAAGCACCTAGAAATTGCTTCAAGAATTAGACAGCTGATCGTTGTGCTAACCATGGTTTGTCGGACACCGATTGTTACCGTGCAGGTCAGTTTTGGAGGGGGGTGAAGAGGTATGGTTCCTCCATTGGCCTTTCAATAATCGAGGCGTTCCAGCATGACTGTGAAGAGGCTGAAGCCGTCACTGCCATGGCTTCCCTGTCCGTCACCCCTCGTGTAGACGGTGGCCAGGCCGAGAGGTGAGTCCCAGCTGGAAATGTACAAAACGCCTTGGACTTGGGCTGTGGGTTTGGTACTCCACCCCAACTTGGATGTTATTCTCAGAGTTGTATCGACAGAAAAATTGCAAGCTCTCTTCTGTGAGCTGATTACCTTCTGGTGAGAGACTTTTAACACCTGCTATTGGGACAAGTGCACGAGGTTCTGCAGTCCCAATGAGAAGGCCATGACTCATGGGAATCCTGGAATGGAGATGTGACATTAGTGTGACTTTTGTCACGTATGAATTACCTTATTGGCCCTACCGAAATGGAGACTCCAGTGTGTGTGTGTGTGTGTGTGTGTGTGTGTGTGTGTGTGTGTGTGTGTGTGTGTGTGTGTGTGTGTGTGTGTGTGTGTGTGTGTGTGTGTGTGTGTGTGTGTGTGTGTGTGTGCGCGCTCACCACAACCCCAATATTACACACCAAGTGGACTTAAACACTGTGGCAAAGTTGTCTCGCTTAACCACAGATTTCTATCAAATTTACCCACAAGTCCAAGCTGTCCACATCTCTTCCCAAGGCATGGTTCCACAAGTTTTTCCAATGTAACCATAAGGTATTTATGTCCAATTTAACGACAAGGTGATTTTGTACCTTGAATCTGAATTATGTCCAAGCTAACCACACTCGTTCCTGAGGGTGTAGTTGTCTGCACCAATATATACTTTAATTGATGTGATTCATTCTAAGACGCACGCCGCTATCTGCAGCAATGGAACTAAATTTCACATTTAAAATGCCGATGCACCATACTCTGTGATGCGGCGTGTTGGTTCTGCCAAAGCTGTTTCCAGGTCCGGGTCATGCTTGGTGCTTTGAATCTCTCTTCCATCAGTTTGGAATGTGGCCATGGTGCCAGCGATAGCTCGCCTATTCTTCGTAAAGGACACCACTGCACCTTTATTGTCCACCAACTAATGCTGGCAGACGGGACGCCCAGCTTAACGTCAATCCGAGGGACGTCACACACATTGATGAATCACCCAGCCTATGAAACACCAGTTTATAGGTGGGTCAAGATTTAAACCCAGGCTAGGCAGCTTATAGGCGAGTGTGCGTACCTTTAGGCCATGCTTTCAGCCTACATTTAAAATACCAGTTTACTAAATTACAAAGTTGTACTTTAATGTATAGGGAGGGGGGGGGGGTGCTGCACTCGAAAGCTTGTTATATACAAGGAACTTTGATGTAGGAAGACTTCTGGCCCATCTTGCTTGTGCTACATCAATACCACGTTAATCCAATCCATCAGTTTCTCAACTTGAATTCATGAGGAGGTGGGAAGGCATTACATTCACATAGAAAAAGGTAGGACATAGGGTCACCTCAACAAATAGGGTGGGGGTCGGCGAGAGAACTGGGGGGGGGGGGGGAATTGCCGAGACAAATGGAGGGTGGGGTCACGTAGATGTGTGTAGAGGTGGGGTGCATCGTCAAGATAAATCGGGGGTGGGATTGCCAGGAGCCCTAAACAGATGCAGGAGGTGTGTGGTCGCCTATACAAATGGGGGTGGGTCACCAAGTAAAATGGGGGTGGCTTGTTGAGACAAATGGTGGGTGGGGATAGCTCACTGCGATAAAACGATTGTGTGATCGCCTAGACAAGTGAGGTATTAAGGGTGGGGGTGGGTCGTTGAGATAATTGTGGGAGAGTGGGGGGCAGGGGGGGGTAAGGGATGGAGTCACCTATACAAATGGGGGGTGGGGTCACCAAGGGAAGTAGGGTTGTGATTGCCTCGTCAAATGGTGGGCTGGAAGGGGGGTATGTTCCAAGGGATTCCTCAGCTGCTAAGACAAATGGTGGGTTGGGGGCGTGGGGGGAGGTGTAGCCGCTGAGATAAATGGTGGGTTGGGGGGGGGGGTGTAGCCGCTGAGACAAATGGTGGGTTGGGGGTGGGGGGGGGGGTGTAGCCGCTGATATAAATAGTGGGTTGGGGGGGGGTGTAGCAGCTGAGACAAATGGTGGGTTGGAAGGGGGTGTAGCTGCTGAGACAAATGGTTGGGGGGGTGGGTGTAGCCGCTGAGATAAATGGTGGGTTGAGGGAGGAGGGGTGGGGGCGCTGAGATAAATGGTGGGTTGGGGGGGGGGGGGTGGGTGTAGCCGCTGAGATAAATGGTGGATTGGGGGAGGAGGGGTGGGGGCGCTGAGATAAATGGTGGGTTGGAGGGGGGTGTAGCCGCTGAGACAAATGGTGGGTTGGGGGAGCAGGGGTAGGGGCGCTGAGATAAATGGTGGGTTTGGGGGGGGGGGTGTAGCCACTGAGACAAATGGATGGTTGGGGGTGGGGGGGGGTGTAGCCACTGAGATAAATGGTGGGTTGGGGGGGGGGGGTGTAGCAGCTGAGAATGGTGGGTTGGAAGGGGGTGTAGCTGCTGAGACAAATGGTGGGTGGGGTGGGGGGGGGTGGGTGTAGCCGCTGAGACAAATGGTGGGTTGAGGGAGGAGGGGTGGGGGCGCTGAGATAAATGGTGGGTTGGGGGGGGGGTGGGTGTAGCCGCTGAGATAAATGGTGGGATGGGGGTGGGGGCGCTGAGATAAATGGTGGGTTGGGGGGGTGGGTGTAGCCGCTGAGATAATGGTGGGTTGGGGGAGGATGGGTGGGGGTGCTGAGATAAATGGTGGGTTGGAGGGGGGTGTAGCCGCTGAGATAAATGGTGGGTTGGGGGGGGGGGTGTAGGCACTGAGAAATGGTGGGTTGCGGGGGGGTGCAGCCGCTGAGACAAATGGTGGGTTGGGGGGGCGGGGGTGCAGCCGCTGAGACAAATGGTGGGTTGGGGGGGGGAGGGGTGTAGCCGCTGAGAGAAATGGTGGGTTGGAGGGGGGTGTAGCCGCTGAGACAAATGGTGGTTTGGGGGGGAGGGGTGTAGCCGCTGAGACAAATGGTGGGTTGGAGGGGGGTGTAGCCACTGAGATAAATGGTGGGTTGGAGGTGGGTGTATAGCCGCTGAGACAAATGGTGGTTTGGGGGGGGAAGGGTGTAGCCGCTGAGACAAATGGTGGGTTGAAGGGGAGTGTAGCCGCTGAGACAAATGGTGGTTTGGGGGGGGGGGGCAGGGGTGTAGCCGCTGAGACAAATGGTGGGTTGGAGGGGGGTGTAGTCGCTGAGACAAATGCTGGTTTGGGGGGGGGGAGGTGTGTAGCCACTGAGACAAATGGTGGGTTGGCAGGAGGGGGGTGTAGCCGCTGAGATAAATGGTGGGGGGTGCAGCTGCTTCGACAAATATCCAGGCAAGTCTCTGCATTGTTATAAATACTCTATTGTTAATATTAAAGCGCGATGCTGCGCACGCTAATGCTTACGCAAAGAGCAAGCGGACAACGCAGTTCATAAAAGAGTCTTTATTCAAAGTACTCAAACTGCAGCACTAAGCTGCTCAGGGCTGCGCGCTCCGCGTATATCGTGAGGCCACGCCTCTCTCCCTGGCGTCGCCCATCCCCACTTGGTGTGCGGGGTGATGTCACCGCGTCAGTGCTTTCGTGTCCGCCACACGCGCCCCCCCCCCCCCCCCCCAGAATCCCCGCGCACCTGAACGGTCAGTTTGCGGGGCAAACGGATGACCCGGCCGAAGCGCCCCCTGGCGACTGGCGGCGTCTGGGATGCAGGGATGCCATCTGGGATGCCTCCGGCAGCAGGACCGGGGGGCGGCGTGGCGGCGGGGCTGGGCGGTGCCGGGGGTCCGCCCGCAGGGGGGCGGCCCCGACGCGGGGGTCGGGCCACTGGCGGTGGATGGTCCATGTCGAGGTGGGCCGGCTTGAGGCGGTCTACAGAAACGCGGTCAGGAGTACCGCCGATGTCCAGGGTGAAGTGCTTCGCCCCGGTCTCCAGCACGCGGAAAGGCCCGTCGTACGGGGGCCACAGTGGTGTCCGGTGGGCATCGTGGCGGACAAAGACGTACTCCGCCGTGCGAAGCTCCGGGGCGACGTGCGTCGGTGGGTGCCCGTGGCATGCCGTTGGCACCGGGGCGAACCTCTGGGCGGTCTCTTGCAGAGCGGAGCGCTGCTGTGCCGCGGACCATGGTGCCGTGGAGTCGGGGAGGAACTCGCCCGGCACCCGTAGCGGTTGCCCGAAGACCAACTCCACCGCGGATGCGCGCAGGTCCTCCTTGGGCGCCGTCCGGAGGCCCAGCAGGACCCAGGGGAGCCTGTCGACCCAGCCGCCGTCGCGGAGGGTGGCCCGGAGCGCGGCCTTCAATGAGCGGTGAAATCGCTCACACAGGCCGTTAGCCTGGGGGTGGTATGCCGTGGTTCGGTGCAGCCGGACCCCGAGCCCCTGCGCGACCGCCCCCCAGAGCTCCGAGGTGAACTGGGGGCCGCGGTCGGACGAGATGTCTGAGGGGGCGCCGAACCGGGCGACCCAGGTGGCGATGAAAGCCTGCGCGACATCCGCCGCCGTCGTCGACGCCAAGGGCACGGCCTCCGGCCACCGGGTGGTGCGGTCCACCATGGTGAGGACGTGGGTGAAACCCCGCGAGGGGGGCAGAGGTCCCACCAGGTCCATGTGGACGTGGTCAAACCGGCGTTCCGGCACCGTGAACGGGGCCAACGGGGCCTGGATGTGCCGGTGCACCTTGGCGTGCTGGCACGCGAGGCACGTCCTGGCCCAGCCGCGGACGGCCTTCCGGAGGCCATGCCAGACGAACTTGTCGGCGATCAACCTTTGGGAGGCCCTCGCGCCCGGGTGGGACAGGCCGTGGATGGTGTCAAACACCTGGCGCTGCCAGCCCGCGGGCACGATGGGGCGAGGACGCCCGAGGGAGACGTCGCACAAGAGGGCCGCGCCTGCGCCGTCGAACGGCACCTCGGTGACACGGAGGCCCGTGACGGTGGTCCGCAAGGCCTGGACGTCGGGGTCAGCGGCCTGGTCCGCTGCCATCCGGGCATAGTCGATGCCGAGGTGGACTGCGTGGGCGACGGCCCGGGAAAGGCAATCCGCCACTGGGTTGTCCTTCCCCGCGACGTGCCGGATGTCCGTCGTGTACTCGGACACGGCCGAGAGGTGACGCTGCTGCCGGGCCGACCACGGCTCGGTGACCTTGCCCATCGCGAAGATCAGCGGCTTGTGGTCGACGAAGGCCGTGAACGCACGGCCGTCGAGCAGATGGCGGAAGTGCCTGACCGCCAAGTGAAGCCCGAGCAACTCGCGGTCGAAGGTACTGTAACGGCGTTCGGGCGGGCGAAGCTGCCGGCTAAAGAACGCCAGCGGTTGCCAAGCTCCACGCACCCATTGCTCGTGCACCGCGCCCACCGCGTAGTCCGAGGCGTCGGTGGTGAGGGCGATCGGTGCATCGGGCGCCGGGTGCGCGAGCATGGTGGTGTTAGCCAAGGCGAGCTTCGCGCCCGTGAATGCCGTGTCCATCTGCTCGGTCCAGGTAACGTCGCCTTTGCCCGGCTTACCTCGGAGAGCTTCGTGCAGGGGGCGCAGGAGCTGGGCGATACGGGGCAGGAACCGATGGTAAAAGTTCACCATGCCCAGGAACTCCTGCAGCCCTCTGATCGTGCGGGGGCGCGGAAACCCCTTCACCGCCTCCACCTTGGCCGGCAGGGGGACGGCTCCGTGCCTGGTGACACGGTGCCCCAGAAAATCGATTATGGCGGCGCCGAACCGGCACTTTGCGGGGTTCACAATCAGGCCATGCTGGCCCAGGCGTTCGAAGAGCGTGCGGAGGTGGCGTAGGTGCTCTTCGCGGGACGCGCTGGCGACGAGGATATCGTCCAGGTAGACGTAGACAAAATCCAAGTCGCGCAGGACGCTGTCCATCAGTCGCTGGAACGCCTGAGCCGCATTCTTCAGACCGAAGGGCATCCGCAGGAACTCGAAGAGTCTGAATGGCGTGATGACCGCCGTCTTCGGGACGTCCTCCGGCCTGACGGGGACCTGATGGTAGCCGCGTATGAGGTCCACCTTCGAGAAGAAGGACATGCCCGCCAAACGGGCGGAAAAGTCCTGAATGTGGGGGACGGGGTAGCGGTCGGGAGTGGTGGCGTCATTGAGACGGCGATAGTTCCCGCACGGTCGCCATCCCCCGCCGGGCTTCGGCACGATGTGCAGCGGCGACGCCCAAGGGCTCTCTGAGCGCCGAACGATGCCGAGTCACTCCAGGGTAGCGAACGCCGCTTTTGCCACCGCCAGCTTCGTCGGCTCGAGGCGGCGTGCCCGGGCGTAGACCGGTGGCCCGACGGTGGGGATGTGATGGGCCACCCCGTGCTTGACGGCCCCCGCCGAGAAGGTGGGCCGCGTGAGGGCCGGGAAGCCGGCGAGGAGGCGGGTGAATGCGTCCGCTGCCGGAAGCGTACAGACCAACGTGGCCGGAACCGAACCGTTCGGCAAGCCGCTTGGCAAGCCGCTCGTTGAGCTGCTCGACGAGCTGGGCAGCGCACAAGCGAGCGAGCTGAACGTCTCGGCCTGGACAAGACGTCTGCACTTTACGTCGACCAGGAGCCCATTAGCGCACAGGAAGTCTGCGCCAAGCAGTGCCATGGGCACGTCGGCGGTGACGAACGTCCATCGGAAAACCTGCCCTCCGAACCGCAGAGAGAGGCAGCGTTTTCCGTACGTACGGATGGGCGTCCCGTTCGCGGCAAGCAGCGCGGGGCCCCCGCCCGCGGCGTGCTTGTCTGACGTGCCGGCGGGAACGACACTCACCTGCGCTCCCGTGTCACACAGGTAACGGTGCCCGGATAAGGTGTCCGTTATGAACAGCAGGCTGCTCGAACGGCCGGCGCTCATCGCCACTATTGAGCGCCGGCCCGGGCGTTTCCCGACCTGTTGAAGGAGCATGGCGGATGACATTGCCGAGCCTCGTGGCCAAACTTGGCGTGGAACCAGCACCAGGTGGTGGAGCTGGAGGAGTGTGGCTGGCTCCGCCAGGCCGGTGGAGTTGGCGGTTTTCGCCGCGGCGGTGGGCGGGGCGTGGCGGCGGTCACGATGGGCGTATCAGCATGTTGCGTATGCTGTGGAAGCTGATGCTGTGGATCAGCAGCATCAGCCTCGAGGTCCGTGACGGCCGCGCCGACTCTCGCCCGCGTATCCGAAGCCGCAAAGTACCTGTCCGCCTCGGCTGCCAATGCTCGGGGTTCCGTTAGCCCGGTCCCGGCCAACGCGAGGCGAACCTGCGCTGGAAGTTGGCGACGGAAAAGCACCCGGAATAGAGAACCGGGGGCTTCGTCGCCCAACAGTGACAGCATATGGTCCATTCTGACCGACGGGCGCGTGTCGCCGAGCTCGGGGAGATCCAGGAGGCTGTTGGCCCGTGCGTCGTCCGTGAGGCCGAACGTGGCTAGGAGTAGCCGCTTGAGTGCCTCGTACTTGTGGCCGTCCGGTGGGTGGCGAAGGACGGACACAACTCGAGCGGCCGTGCCGGGCCCGAGGGAGGCGACGACGTGGCAGTAGCGCATGTCGTCGTTGGTGAGGCGCCGAAGCTGAAATTGGGCTTCGGCTTGAACGAACCAGACTTCGTCCTGGGCCTCCCAAAATTCGGGAAGTTTAATCGCCATTGCCTTGTCGTTGGCCATTGCAATGGCGTCGTGTTCGGAAGGATCGCTACGGCAGATCCAACGTCGAGGTCACCATATAAAGCGCGATGCTGCGCACGCTAATGCTTACGCAAAGAGCAAGCGGACAACGCGGTTCATAAAAGAGTCTTTATTCAAAGTACTCAAACTGCAGCACTAAGCTGCTCAGGGCTGCGCGCTCCGCGTATATCGTGAGGCCACGCCTCTCTCCCTGGCGTCGCCCATCCCTACTTGGTGTGCGGGGTGATGTCACCGCGTCAGTGCTTTCGTGTCCGCCACAATATTGTAATTGTTGTGTGCATGCCATTACTAGTCCTCATCCTCCATCAATCCTTTTTCACCAAAATTAGTAGGGTCAAAATATGAAATAAATGGGCTAACCCCCAAAAAATTGCAAGAAAACGTTTTATGGTGTTTTCCTGTAGTATTTGGTCCAGAGAACAACATATCAAAAGTAGGCCGAAATTGGCTCATCAGAAAGGGTCCAGATTTGACGTCAAACAAGATGGCCGCCATCGGACCAAAATGTTCAATATATACACATATCTTTTGAAACAAGCAGTTCTAAACCACTTTAAAAGTAAAGATTATCCATGAAACTTATTACCTTGGATGTCTTGTAGTTGACAAGTGTTCCAATGACGTCATGACGTCATTCATTGCGTCATGACGGCATAATATCGTTACTCGGCAGCTTCCATACATAAATGAACCTGTTGGGTGCTATTGGGACATTGATGGAGGGAAGTGGACTCAAAGATATCCTTGAGACGATCTATGGGGAAAACGCTTTGGTACACATGATGACTGGAAAAGCTGTGCAGCGTGCGCTTCGTGGACATCTAGTTGACCAGTGTCTCACCAACCAAGTCGTCTCCAAGATCATTGATAGTGAACCAGGATTTGAGACTCTCATACAGGAACTTGAGCAGTTATACTCTCAAGCTGCGAATGGTGAAATAGATGTCGACAGAGTGCTTGGATCTGATTGCATGGAAAAGATTGTTCGTGCAGTAACCTCAAAAAAGTCTGAATTGGCTGACAATTCCAAAACGAGCAAGCTGTGGTTGAACTATCAGCGAATGTTGGGAGTGGCCCGGGAGCTTATTGAGGCTGATCGCACAGGATCATGGCAAATGCACATCCATGCTGTATCTGATTGTTTGCCGATATTTGCTCACCCAAATTACCTGAAGTCTGCCTATCTGTATCTCCAAAAGATGACCGCTTTGGAGATCGAAAACCCTGAAGTGTTTCAGAAATTCATGCGTGGATACCATGTCATCCGGCGAACGACAGGTTCTGGGCTGGTCTTGGTTGTGACTTGGTGATCGAACAGACGCTTATGAGGTCACTCAAAAGTACAGGAGGTTTAACAAGAGGTAGTGGAATGTCAGAGCACCAAAGGGCCACCTGGACAATGTCTTCTCCCGTATCATCTGCCTACAATTATGCCATGCAGGAAATTTTGTGAAATGTGATACACAACGGGAACAGCACAAAGAAGCAACTTCTGCAAGAATAGTGAGGGATAAAGAGGATCGGACCAAACTTGCCACAATGCTTGGACTCTATAGCCCATTCTCAGATGAGACGACATTGCGCAACATTATAACAGGGATAAACGCTGATGATGATGTGAACGTGCACAACCTTTTCACTGTTGGTTTGGAAACTGTTGCCAAAATGGAGAGTCAGTTGGTATTTTGTTATTCACACAGACGCAACACTAAAGTAAAGACCTTGGCGTCAGCAAGGGTTGTCAAGGTTACTGAAGATAGAACAATTGATGCAGCACTCTTATTTCAGAGGTTCAAGGTTGTGTCACAGTCTGGAGAGCTAAACTTAGACGAGATGATGAAGTACGAACTTTCCCCGTATCCACCCTCCTTGTTCGAAGCTAAACAATAACTACAAAAGCCAGACAAACCCGCGCTTCTCGAGGCTATACGGAACCATGCTACTTCTAAGGATGATGCTGTCCTTCAGTCTATTCCAAAGACTGAGCACTACGTCTTAGATGGGGTTCCCTCCTACATCGGCTGAAATGGACTGAAGGAAGCACGTACGGTTCAATTGCTGATGCTAACGCATCTTTTACGACAGAATTGTATGGTAAAGCAACCGTTGTCTTCGACGGATATGGAGGACCCAGCACAAAGGACAACACCCACCAGCGACGGAAGACAACAACTGTGAGAAATACTGTCAATATTACAGAGACAACCAAATTCGTGGGGAAGAAGGATGATTTCCTTTCCAATGAAAGGAACAAAAAGTCACTAATTGATATGATTACGGTGTGCCTGAGTCAAAAACACTGCCATGTTGGACAGGCTGAGGGAGATGCCGACGTGGACATCGTGAAAGCAGCCGTCACGATGTCCAAAACCAAATCAACCACCCTTATCGGAGAAGATACAGATCTCCTAGTATTACTTCTGTATCATGGGAAAATAGACAGTAAGGAGCTCTACTTTCGGTCAGACAAAGGGAAACCAAATGTGTACAATATAAAAATTTTGAAGAAGTTACTTGGGGATGATGTCTGTACTGATTTGTTGTTTGCCCATGCATTCACTGGGTGTGACACTACCTCTAGAATCTTTGGTGTTGGAAAAAAATCAGTGTTTCAAAAAGTCACCAAGGGTGATTCTGTATTGCGTACCTGTTCAAGGATTTTCTGTGCACCAGACACAGATCAAGTTGCTGTAGAAAGTGCTGGGTCTTATGGTATCGTTGTTTAACGGGACAAAGTCCGGCTCTCCAGCATCATTGCGGTACAGTCATCTCTGCAAAAAAAGTGGCGACAGCAAAGACATTCGTAACCCCAGAGTGATTGCCCCCCACAACCT
Organism: Myxine glutinosa; assembly: GCF_964187855.1. Classification (NCBI taxonomy): domain Eukaryota; kingdom Metazoa; phylum Chordata; class Myxini; order Myxiniformes; family Myxinidae; genus Myxine; species Myxine glutinosa. The sequence continues at coordinate 86,220,871 of NC_136267.1, read as the reverse complement.
CAGCTACAAAACATCACTCAAGACGCAGTTACCTTCAAGTCATGGAATGGATGGGCCATAGTGACAACATGGACCCTGCAAAATGGGGCTGGGATATTCAAGGTGACAAACTGACACCAGTAATGATGGACAATAACCCTGCTCCTGACATCCTGCTAAAAATGGTTCACTGCAACTGCTCAGCTGGATGCAACACATTTAGATGTAGTTGTAAGAAGTACGGACTTGAATGCACCACGGCTTGTGGACCTTGCCAGGATGGCAACTGTGAAAATATGAACCATGCTCCCATTTTAGAAGAAAAAGAGGACTGATTTGTGATTTCTTTTTGTAAAGCAGTAATGGTATCCCAACTGGAATGACATTCTGGGTACCAACTAATTGAGAAAAAGAGGATACATTGACCAAACTCTATGTCGTTTTGCATATGTTAAACTGCATGTTAATAAAGAGATTGGCTGAGGCATCAACATCTTGACGTCATCGGTGATTTGATGATGCCATACCATACAGATGTAAAGGACAATAACGATTTCAAATACTCCTGTGAATCTCAGTTTTCATAAATTTGGAATTTTTCATCAGACTACACCTAATTACGTCATGACATGACGTCATGACGCAACGAATGATGTCATGGCGTCATTGGGACACATGTCAACTGCAAGACATCCAAGGTAATACGTTTTATGGTTCATTTTTACTTTTTAAAGTGATTTAGAACTGCTTGTTTCAAAAGATATGCGTATATATTGGACATTTTGGTCCGATGACGGCCATCTTGTTTGACGTCAAATTTGGACCCTTTCTGATGAGCCAAATTCGACCTACTTTTGATATGTTGTTCTCTGGACCAAATACTACAGGAAAACACCATAAAACGTTTTCTTGCAATTTTTTTGGGGTTAGTCAGCATAATGATCCTACTAAATGGGATGAGCATCTCAATTTAACTCATTAAAAGTTTTCATCCACTTGTGCTTTTGCCATCGTCGGCTTTGATTTAGATGAAAATGTTTTTCTCTCCCCTTATCCAAATGGGTTGTACCTCTCATAACTAAGCTTCAGAAGCTTTAAACTTCCATTTTTATTTGAGGAAAGGAAGAAGAAGAAAGCCTGACAGGAGTAATACCTTGTCAGTGGACTCACTCCTATGGAGGAGGGGTCCAATTGTATGACCATGCGTTGTGTCCCTTCGGGGTCAGGATGCATGTGTTTTGAATGACCATGTGCTTCAGCCTTGGGGTTGAGGTGCATGTGTATGCTAATGGGACAGCCATGATAGACGGTGTGCCTTGGCCGTGGGGTCAAGGTGCACGTCCAAGGCTGTTTAAATGTTTGGTTGTTTACCTTTTTTCATCGTAAAAAAGGCAGGCCTTAGTGTTGGCCTCATAAGCAGCAGGTTGGTGTACCTGTGTGACTATCTTGCCATGTTATTGGATGGTGATTGTACAGTCGCCCTGGGTCGGCCGAGGTCACGAGCCTTTGGCTCGTCCTGCCTTGTGCTTGTATTGCACTTTCATGTCACATGTTTGGTTTACTTCGAGCCTTTTCATGTTTGATTCGTGTTTGTTTGTTCCTTTTTCTTTTCAGGCCTGAAGAAGAGTGCATGGACGCCTCGGGTACCATTTAGCCAAAGACCAACATTCTCGCCTTTTCTTCGTTACTTGTTGGAGCTGCAAAGATCCTTTTTATTAAAAAAAAATAAAAAAGCCGAACTTGGAACACACTAGCCATGCTCCCTGCTGCCTGAATAATACCAAGCCAAATGTAGCGCTTTGCGCTGCTCTCCTGCCATCGGCCATTTTGTGCTGCCATGACGTCATCGGTCCTCTTGTGCCACTGACGTCGTTGACTGACGTCGTCGCGCACACGTCGTGAGCTTTTTGTATTCGGCCTATGTTTTAATCCTATGTTGTCACTTTGTCTCACAGCATTACAATTGGGGAAGCTCTGCTGTAAGTACTTCGACATTTTAATGGATGTCCCATTTTGGAGTTGAGGTAAAAACGTACCGTCGTATTAATGATTCTCGTCGGTGGCTTTTGGAACCGTTTGTTTTGTGCAATGTTGTCATCTTGTTTCCTTTGGCCATTGCGATCGTTTTTAGGTTGATACAGTACGACTGTGCTCTGCGATTTTGCATGAAGTCTCTATTGTCTTGGAGAAAATGGAAATTTAATGTGAGAGCTGTGTGTGTGTGTGGTGAGTTAACACCAGGTTTAGCATCCTAACTGATCCCTACTTTTAACATCTGGCATTCCAAATATTTTTGTTAATAGGGTGCACCGTGTAAATGTACTCTATTTCCTAGCACGTTTAGTGTGTGGTGGTCGTCGTTGAAAAGACTATGGAATCTCAACCTCATCGCAGGAATCCTCCCAGTGGAGTCTTCGGTACCACAGGCAGTTTCACGCTGCCAGGTCATGTTAACAAATTGGTGAGGAGAATGTGACAGAGGTAAGAAGAAAAAAGAACCATCTTTAGAGGCCATTTTTCCCCGCAGAGCAGGGGTTGGCCTTGTTTGGCCACCGTGGTCCCTTTTTTGAAGCAATGTTTTACGGCTGGATGCCCTTCCTGCCGCCAATCCTGTTAGTCGCCCATTGCGACACACAGGGAATTACCAGTGAGCTGGTACTCAATTTGCCGACCTCGGAAGGATGACAGGCTGAGTCAACCCCCCTGGTGTTAATTCAGCGATCGACCGGGATTTGAACCCAGGATTCGAAACCAGGATCCTAGGATCCCAAGCCGGCACCCTTACCACTCAGCCATCACCAGGCTAATGTGACGGACGGTGAGGCGATAACACTGGTCAACAGCCAAATTGGTTCTGACTTATTTTCAACTGTTTCTCACTAATTTGGTGCCCACGAATCCGAATCTGACCTTAAAATTTCGCTATCACGTAACCTTGACGTAGTACATCATAAGTGTGGAAAAAATCTTTAGAGCATGCGAATTTATTGATTAAGTCTCAATAATTGTCTATTGTCACAAAAAATAATATGAACTTAAAGTTTTTATTTACATCACATAAAAAAATGTAAATTTCCAAAAATAATATGAACTTCATAAAATATCACAAAAAAAAATTTGAACTTAAAGTTTTTATTTACATCACATTAAAACTGCTTCTGAACTTTACTATTGCGTTTGTAGGAGCAATCACTTTCACGCTGTAAAGTCCAACAGTAGTCGCCCATCATGTTTGGATTGAATCGGCCTTGATATCGAGTCTCCATGATGGCAATTTCCTGGTGAAACCTTTCTCCATGTTCATCACTGACATCGCCAAGATTTTGTGGAAAGAAGTCCAGATGAGAATGGAAGAAATGTATCTTGCGTGACATTCGAGCACCGAGCGCCTGGTAACTCTTCAACATCTTGTCCACAAGCTCTTCATAATTTGGTGCTCGAAAATTTCCAAGGTAATTGTGAGCAAGAGCCACAAAGCTATCCCAAGTAACGCTTTCCAGCTCAGATAGTCTTGTTACAAAGTCCTGATTAGTGAGTACAAGACGAATTTCGGCTGTGGCTGATATTCCTATGGTATACTGGTTCTCAAAAACTGGATGTACTCGTGAAAATTGGATGTCATAATCGAAATCTACAGGTTCATGTTGGTTAGAGTCACCTCAAAATATACTAGAACCATAAAACTTTTAAAATTTTGTTGACCAGTGTAATTATTGACGTAACTTCCGAGAATATTTTTTTCTTGACATCACATCTGTTTGTTGGGCATTGCTGTGACATGTATACCGGTTAGGATGCTCTCTGTGTGGAGTTGTACACAAGAGAGAGAGAGTGTGTGTGGGTGTGGGTGTGGGTGTGTGTGTGTGTGCACGTGCACGTGGGCATCAGTCGCACACGTGTGTATATATTGTATAGAATATTACTTGGACCTGACTTGCTGTTTTGAAGCCACAGGCTGATTCAGAACAGCAGTTCACCTCATAGTATGGTCACACAGGCCCGCTCAGTGAAACTCTGTTAGGATTAGAGTATTTTGAGTTGAGTCGAGATAGCTTGAACGTCCTTGTTTTCGCAAATAATTCCACTCCGCTTCGAGGTTTGAATGTTTGGTGTGACTGAGCGCACACCCTTGTGCTTGAACAGAAACTGAAAAGTGCCATCGATACCCTGATTGTTTTAAAAAGAAATTACCTTTTTCACTTTAAAGAAATCCACATATATATATAAATATATGATTATATATATTTATACAATGCTCTTTCTAGAGCCACAGTGAGTAACGGATGATTGGTAAGACACAAAAGCATGTCAAAATGAAAGTATATTTTATATGCGTACCCTACATATCTAAAATACCTTTAAGGATCTAATTATTTTTTAAAAATTAAGTCTGCAAGCCACTGCTTTTTCTTGTCTGTGGAAGTTTCAAAATTCTTGTCTGTGAGCTAAAGAAAATTAAAAAAAACCTCTCAGTCTTTGTGTGAGCTCTATTACTGCGTTGGCCTGTTTGTGTGTCTTACGCAACATGTCCGTTACAGACACCGATGGGATACACATTAGTTAACAGCAGGACATTGTTGGCATTGTGAAGGCCAAAGGTTATTTTTGAGGTCATTGATATTAAGTAAACGAGCAACGGTACCCACCCTATGGGTGGGGCTTCAATTGGGAGGCCCAAATGAAAAGGCAAAATACCAGAAATTGAAGGTTTTTTTTATTTTAAACGATGTATATAAACATCCGTTAAATCATATCACACGCAAATCATCAAAATCTAAACAGTATTTGTAGAATTTCAATAAAAGCCGCATCACTGTTCATATCGGTAAATATTATTCCATCGTGTTTAGAAAAACTGGAAAATTGAAAAATTGGGAAAACAATATCGACTATTTCACTCCTGAGTGTCCCAGGATTACCCACCCAAAATTTCGTTGCGATCGGTTCAGCAGTTTTTGCGGTACCTGGGAACAGACGGACGGACAGACATTTGGTGAATTATAGTAAGACTAGTGAGGTACCCGTGCTATGCACGGGTGAGAGGCCTATAGCAAGCAGACAATGCAGAAACGGCGAATGCTAAAGCATGAAACCAATAAATTCCACATTCCTGTAGCACCTTCAGTTGCATGTCAGACATGGACAGCAAGTTCGTGAAGGACCTCCATGAAAAACGTACCCTTTCACAAACAAGCAGTTTCAATAAAAGCCACATCACTGTTCATATCGGTAAATATTATTCCATCGTGTTTGGGAAAATTGGGAAAACAATATAACTTATTTTACTCCAGGGGGTCCCAGGATTACCCACCCAAAATTTCGTTGCGATCGGTTCAGCCGTTTTTGCAGTACCTGGGAACAGACGGACATTTGGTGAATTATAGTAAGACTAGTGAGGTACCCGTGCTACGCACGGGTGAGAGGCTTGTAGCAAGCAGACAATGCAGAAACGGCGAATGCTACAGCATGAAACTAATAAATTCCACATTCCTGTAGCACCTTCAGTTGTACGTCAGACATGGACAGCAAGTTCGTGAAGGACCTCCATGAAAAACGTACCCGTTCACAAACGAGCAGTTTCAATAAAAGCCACATCACTGTTCATATCGGTAAATATTATTCCATCGTGTTTGGGAAAATTGGGAAAACAATATAACCTATTTTACTCCAGGGGGTCCCAGGATTACCCACTCAAAATTTCGTTGCGATCGGTTCAGCCGTTTTTGCGGTACCTGGGAACAGATAGACATTTGGTGAATTATAGTAAGATGAAGAAGAAAATTTTATAAGAATGGGGAACAACTTATGGGATTAGGGGGGTAATTGGCATACTTGCCAGTGGACTGATTTATGCCCACACCACCTCCCAACTCCCATTTGTGACGGATTTGACAATCTTTATATTCTAGAGAGGTGGCACGATTTGGTCACGTGAGAACCCTGTTTGAGCCATGGAAACTATTGTGACGTCATCTTGCCATGCCATCGGTGGGATACTCATGGGCAGTGTCTGGTGTTGAAACGAAGAGCACAGAAGAACCCACACCTTTGCCTTTAGTTAACGTGATGCGCCGTGTAATGAACTCCGTTTTGATATCGGGGTTAACTTTTGCTCGTGGAGGAGCTACAACATAGAACATATCAAGATGTAACGGAACAAAATGAACAGTAGAATGAGAGGAGGTAAAACACACTAAGAACACGGTTGAGGGAGAAAATAGAGGACGTCTAGGACAAAGAAGGGATGTAGGGGGGGGGCGGAAATGAAGGGTATGGGAGGATGCATTGGGGTGGACAAGATGGATACAGCCACAAACTCTCCGGAAGAAGAAAATGGACATTTCAACAGAAGGGGTCTTGGGGAGGGTTAATGGGCTAGAAAAGATCATACACCCTGCAAAAACCAGAGAGGGGGCAGACAGAGGGTGGAAGAACACAAAGGAGGCAGTAGAAGATGACCTGAACCATCACTGGACTGTTTGCGATGTGAAATTGATAGGCCCATAGACTCGGCTTCATCACGGGAGATTCCAATGATGATGAAGGCCTTGGTTTCCAGGACATCAAGCTGAGCAGGATATAAGGCAGTGGGGACACCCCAGGGAGGATAGTCGTACTCCATCAAGCTGCGGACAAAGGCCTTCCAGTGTGCCAAGGAAGGACTTTGTACGACGGAGGATGCCCAATCGGTGGCTGCTTTGGAGGCCAATTTTGAGATTTATTTTGCCCAAGAAAGTTTTTGGCTGATTGGGAGACCCAAAGGTTTGAGTGACTGAACTTCCACAAGAGGATTCTTGAGGATCACAAAAAGGATTCATGATGGTTTACCAGACGGTCCGTACAAACTGTCCTCGTTGAAAGCAGAAACCCAAGGAAAGGTAAAGGTTCGTGCTTCTCGTGCTGTCTATGGACAGTCATTTATTTTCATTTCCTCCATTGATCTGCGGCTTATGGAGGAGCTTGTGCATGCATTTCGTGACGTCAATTAACTATCCATAAAATCCAAGGTCATTGGGAAGTGATTGACAAAACAACATCTTTACAGGAGCGATGGTCATGGAACATGGAGGAGCAAGGTGGAAGTGATAGTGGGACCAATCTGAAGGGAATGAATGAAGAGGAGCAGGGGAAAAAACGCTGATGGGACAATTGGGGATCTGAAGATCTGAAGATTGGGAACCTCCACAACAATTCAAGTTGGGCCCAACTGAAGACCGCAGACAAGTTTTGTCTTCATAACGAGGAATACTTTTGTAATGTGACGACAGAATCGACAGACGACGATGAATTGTCGGACATTTATGAACTCTCGGCATACAGGGCTTTTTCACGCCTGCACCAAGTACCAAATTAACCAAGTACCATCCATAGTGCAGACCGGAGTATCTACAGGACTATCTTCACTTCCGTAGACAACCTGATGATGATGTATAAACGATCTCCCTGATTCGGTCATGCACCAGACTATACTTTGCCCGGCCTTCTTCATCCTGGACATGTTGTGTTCGATGTCAAAATCCTTATCTGCATTGTCCTCCTTTGTCCCTTTCTATTCCCTGAAATCAATTTCCAGTTTTCTGGAATTTCCTTCTGGTCCTACGATTGCTGTATGATCTTGACTCGTTCTCTCAGTACCTCTTCCAACCCCACCACCACCACCACTACCACCACTCCCCTCATCCTTCCACACCTGACTCCATAAAATGTTCTTTCCATTCGGTTATTTCCTTTAATCGTAGACGACGCCTCTGACCTCACATTTGTACATTGGAGGAACCATGGCGGGACTGGATCCACAAGGCCCGAACCATCAACGACATTCCAGCAAACGGGCCTTTGGATCGCGGCCTCCTTGCGTTTCAGAATAATCACTTTGTAGAAAGACACAAAGCACTTGGTACTTCAACAACAATGGCGCCTTATTGGAGGCCTAGGTTTCAAAACGAGACGCACAAAAGCTCCATTCTTCCCCCCCCCCCCCCCCCCCCCCACTCCATGAAGGCCTGTAGGACCGACACGAGAGGTTTCAAACTCGCAGGATCCCCTGGGATACTAAACACCGAAGGGAAAAGGGGAAAAGGGGAAAAGGGGAAAAAGTTTTATTTAAGGGAAAATGTATCACAAGGTAACTTCACCGCATCGGTGCAAGAACATTGAGCAATGTACCGTTAATTAACTTTATGTTCATCCATTAACCAGGTAGGTTAGTTCCATAACTATTACTCATTTATGTCCACTTCAACAACAATGTGTCATGTGTTATGGGGATAATTGAAATATAAGAAACTAATAATGACGTCACATGTATAGTTCAATAATTACGGCTACGCCACCAAAGGTGGACGGACGTTATGTTTTTGGTTGTTACTTGCAAAATTCAAGATTTTTCGAGTGTATTGGTCGGTTGCGTTTGTTACTTGGGAAAAATAATAATTTTGAAAAGTCTGTTAATCACTCCGGTTTGTGTGTTTGTCTGTCCGCTCACTTATACTTGCCTACAGGTCCCAATTTTAAACCGATATTCACGAAACTTCACCAAATGGTAGATGGAGTTCGTGGTCCGACAAAATCCTATATATGTTTGAGGTCAAAAGGTCGACATAGGCCAAAGGTCAACCACTTTTTCCATATTTCTAAAATCCTCAATTTTCATCCGATTGACTTGAAAGTTGAATAGGATATACATATGGGCGAACTCAATTCAACCACCAACTATTTTGGAGATCAACATAGGCCAAAAGATCAACAAAGTCCAAAAGATCAACATAGGTCAAAAGGTCAACATAGGCCAAATTTCGAAAATCCTCAATTTTCATCTGATTGCCTAGAAATTTGAATTGCATTTTCTTATCAGCGAACTGAATTCAACCACCAACTATTTGTGAGGTAAAAAGGATGCTCCACTGAGTGCCATTCTACTTTGTTCTCTTTTGCCAAGTATCACTCGATGAGTGATTTTTCAGTCTGTCTGTTTGTCTGTCTGTCTGTTTATCGATCGCCTGCAGTTCACAATTCAAAACCGATCGTCATGAAACTTCACCAGGTTGTAGAGGTCGTCACAATTGAGAAGCCTATTGATTTTGAGGTCAAAGGTCATCTGGAGGTCAGATTTCTAAAATCGCCATTTTTCATCCGATTGACTTCAATTATATAGCATTTTCACATCGCCTCATTGAATTGGAAAACCAACTATTTCTAAGGTCAAAGGTCAACTCAAGGTCAAACGTCTAAAATCATCAATTTTCATCCAATTGACTTGAAATTTTAACAGCATTTGCATAGTGCCTCACTGAATTGGGAAACCAACTATTTTTGAGGTCCAAAGGTCAACTCAATATAAAACTTCTAAAATCATCCATTTTCATTTGAAAAATCGTCACTTTTCATCCTATTGGCCCGAGCTTTGATCAATTTCGTCAAATTGAATCTTGATGAAAAGGACAATTTAATGGATCAATGGCAACCTTTTTGGTGGGGGGGGGGGGGGTGGATTTTACAAGTATCGTGCTCTGCATGACGTCTTCTTGTTTGTTTATTTTTGAACAGGATATCTCAAAAAGTTGTAGACGGATTTGGACAACACTTGGTGGACAGATTGAGTTTGAATTCCCGTCACTTTGTATCCGACATTATTTAAAAAGTGATATTATATTATGGTTCCTATTAAGTTTATACATTCAAATTATTGTTAATAAACACGAACAAAGTGGAAACATATAGTTGGGGTGTGACATACAGCACAAGTTGGGATATATTCTTCCTGACCCAGTGCAAGTTGGGCAATCCTCACGTCCACGGCATGTTCAGATAGGCAATCCTTACGCCCCCGGGGCATGTTTGGATAGGCAATCCTTACGCCCCTGGGGCATGTTTGGATAGGCAATCCTTTCGCCCCCGGGGCTTGTTCAGATAGGCAATCCTTTCGCCCCCGGGGCTTGTTCGGATAGGCAATCCTTACATCCCCGGGGCATTTTCGGTTAGGCAATCCTTACGTCCCCGGGACTTGTTCGGATAGGCAATCCTTACGCCCCTGGGGCATGTTCGGATAGGCAATCCTTACGTCCCCGGGGCTTGTTTGGATAGGCAATCCTTTCGCCCCCGGGGCTTGTTCAGACAGGCAATCCTTACGCCTCCGGGGCATGTTCGGTTAGGCAATCCTTACGTCCCTGGGACAGGTTCGGATAGCCAATCCTTACGCCCCCGGGACATGTTCGGATAGGCAATCCTTACACCAACGGGGCATGTTTGGATAGGCAGTCCTTACGTCCCCGGGGCTTGTTCAGATTGGCAATCCTTTCGCTCCCGGGGCATGTTCGGATAGGCAATCCTTATGCCCATGGGGCATGTTCGGATAGGCAATCCTTATGCCCCCGGGGCATGTTCGGATAGGCAATCCTTACACCCCCGGGTCATGTTTGGAAAGGCAATCCTTATGCCCCTGGGTCATGTTCGGATAGGCAATCCTTACGCCCCCAGGGCATGTTCGATAGGTAATCCTTATGCCCCCAGGGCATGTTCGATAGGCAATCCTTACACCCCCGGGTCATGTTTGGAAAGGCAATCCTTATGTCCCTGGGTCATGTTCGGATAGGCAATCCTTACGCCCCCAGGGCATGTTCGATAGGTAATCCTTACGCCCCCGGAGAATGTTCGATAGGCAATCCTTACGCCCCCGGGGCATGTTCGGATAGGCAATCCTTACACCCCCGGGTCATGTCTGGAAAGGCAATCCTTATGCCCCCGGGTCATGTTTGCAAAGGCAATCCTTACACCCCTGGGGCATGTTCGGTTAGGCAATCCTTACACCCCCGGGTCATGTTTGGAAAGGCAATCTTTACGCCCCCGGGGCATGTTCGGCTCGGCAATCCTTATGCCACCAGGTCATGTTTGGAAAGGCAATCCTTATGCCCCCGGGTCATGTTTGGAAAGGCAATCCTTATGCCCTCGGGTCATGTTTGGAAAGGCAATCCTTATGCCTCTGGGCCATGTTCGGATAGGCAATCCTTATGCCCCCAGGGCATGTTCGAAAGGTTATCCTTACGCCCCCAGGGCATGTTTGGATAGGCAATCATTACGCCCCCGGGCATGTTTGATAGGCAATTCTTATGCCCTCGGGGCATGTTTGGATAGGCAATCCTTACGCCCTTGGGTCATGTTTGGATAGGCAATCCTTATGCCCCTGGGGCATGTTTGGATAGGCAATCCTTACGCCCCCGGGACATGTTCAGATAGGCAATCCTTCCACCCCCGGGACATGTTCGGATAGGCAATCCTTACACCCCAGGAGCATGTTTGGATAGGCAATCGTTACGCCTCCGGGGCATATTTGGATAGGCAATCCTTACGTCCCTGGGGCTTGTTCAGATAGGCAATCCTTTCGCCCCCGGGTCATGTTCGCATAGGCAATCCTTACACCCCAAGGGCATGTTTTATAGGTAATCCTTACACCCCCGGGGCATGTTCGATAGGCAATCCTTACGCCCCCGGGGCATGTTCAGTTAGGCAATCCTTACGCCCCCTGGTCATGTTTGGAAAGGCAATCCTTACGCCCCCAGGGCATGTTCGGATAGGCAATCCTTATGCCCCCAGGTCATGTTTGGAAAGGCAATCCTTACGCCCCTGGGTCATGTTTGGATAGGCAATCCTTACGCCCCCGGGGCATGTTTGGATAGGCAATCCTTACGCCCCCGGGGCATGTTTGGATAGGAAATCCTTACGCCCCCGGGGCTTGTTCGGATAGGCAATCCTTATGTCCCCGGGGCTTGTTTGGATAGGCAATCCTTACGCCCCCGGGGCATGTTGGGGTCGGCAATCCTTACGCCCCTGAGACATGTTCGGATAGGCAATCCGAACCTATCGAACATGCCCTGTGAGAACACTGTAGCTTCACGATGCTGCCATCCACATCACCCGTTCTCATGTTTAAAAGTTCTCGACCAGGCAGATGATGACCTAAAACAATGCACCTTCCCTGTGGGAAAAGCGAACCACGTGGTTTATCTCTGATGGGTCAAATCTATAGGAGATCTCGCGAGATCTTGTCTGGGAGGTCACAGTTTTTCGAAGCTGCCCACAATCTTCACGCACGCTCAAAGTTAAGTAGTTGTCCACAATTGTATTTTTTGTCAAAACTGTATTTATCTTCCGTGTGTGTACCTATAGTGTGTCCCTAGGAAGATTCTCGGTGTTAATCTTTTATACCTGTATAAAATAGAAGAGTATTTCATGCCGCGTTATCTGCGGCCTAGTTCTTGAAGCTTCCTTCCAACCTTGAGGCTTGTTTTCTCTCAGCGGTCGATTGTGGTCCTTCTACTCTCGTTCTCTCAGTTTTTTCCCAGTCTTTTAACCCCATACTTCCTTGTTTAAAATCTACTCTTTGTCTAACGTTTTTACCCCCCCCCCCCCCAAAAAAAAACAACAACATTTATTTCCCTTTCTCCACGTGTGCTTTTGTCTCATCATGTGCTTCTGTCCATGTGCGCTGTCTCGCCCCGCCCCCATTATCCCCTTGCCTTTCACCTTTTGCCCTGTTCATGTGACTCGTGGTTGTCCCTCCAGGCCCTCTCCCTGTTGGTATTTTTGTGAATATAAGATTATTCTTCACGGTTCTGTTTAAGTGTTTCAACTTTCCCCTGCAGTGTTTTATTCAGTGGTATATTACAACACGCTGTTTTTCTTCCTATTTAAAAGGATCTTTTCAATTTCCTCTTCAACTCATCCCACTTCAAAAAAATATTCAATCTCTTATAATTCTTCTTCACTACATGCTCTAAATTCACATTCATTCCACCCCTCCTCTATCGTTCTTAAACGGATCTCAAACTTGAAAATCACAAAAAGCCCAATTTTATATAAATGTTCGTCTTTCATTAATCATCCAATTTCTAAACTACCCCCTTGCTCCTCCCCTCCTAAACTCCCCCCTTTCCCCCTCCCCTCCTAAACTCCCCCCTCACCCGTCCCCTTCAAAACTCCCCCCCCCAACCCATCCCCTTCAAATTTCCCCCCCAACCCCTCCCCTTCAAATCTCCCCCCAACCCCTCCCCTTCAAATCTCCCCCTCCCGCCCCCGACCATCCCTCTCCAATTCTCCCCCCTCCCCCCTCCTCCTCAAAGCTGCCTCCTCCCCACTTCGTCTCCCTTCTATCTCATACCTCCACCTCCCCCAACCTCCTACTTTTCTCTGCCCCCCCTCAAACAACCCCTCACTGTGCCTCATCCCATCACCATCAAACCTTTCGTCCTCATCCTTCCCTTTCTTGTAACTCTTCTGTAATCTCTGACACACTATCAACTGCTCTCCCGACCTACCCCTCCCATCCTTCATCTGACCCTACCCCTCCCCTCCCCTGTCCTGCACCCGATGCTCCCACTCTCTCCTCATCAACGGTATAGACCTCAAACATCCGGGGTCTTCGCTCAAACCTGATTGATCTCTCCATTCAGGTTGCTTCTGACAATCCAGACTTGATCTGCTTAACAGAAACTTTCCTCCTTCAAGATGTCTCTGATTCCTTAATATCTCTTCCTGGTTACTCCCTCCTCCGGTATGATAGACCTGAGCCTCGTCTGGTGGTGGGGTGGCTATCTTTATCAAAAACTCTCTTCCTCACTCTCCTTGCACTGCCCTCTCTCCACCCCACCCCCAGGAGTACCTCTGGCTACGGCTTCCTCTCCGCTCCCACCTATTTGTTTATATGTGTTCTGTACCGTCCTCCAAACAGTGATGACTCCATTTGCATTTCACTGTCTGGCAACATGGACCAACTTCTATCCACTCATCCCAACTCTCTCTTCCTCATATGTGGTGACTTCAACTGTCATCATGCGAGCTGGCTGGGTGTGGGTTCCTCTCTCACAAGCCATGGCACCTCAGCAAAGGACTTCTGCGACTCATTGAGACTGACACAATCTGTCAATTTCCCGACCCGGATCTCAGTCAATGGAGTATCTTCTCTTCCAGACTTGGTTATGACAAACTTCCCTGCAAATGTCTGCTGCTCTTCTTCTGCTCCAATCGGTTCTTCTGATCATGTGCTTGTTAAAGTGGACATCTCTCTGGCCACTCTCAGAGAGCCTCCTCAGCGTCGACGAGTCTGGCATTTCACTCAGGCCGACTGGCACGGTCTTCAAGCAGCCATCAATCATCTGGACTGGTCTCCCATCTCCACTGCCTTTGACATCAATTCTTCCTGGGAATTCTTCCAAAGCAAACTGCTCTCTCTCATGCACAGATTTATCCCATCTCGTCTTCAGTTGTCTTACCTTTCCTCCCGTCCATGGTACACTGAATCTTGTGGTGAGGCAGTTGCCCTGAAACAACTTGCCTTTGCCTCTTGGAAGGCAAATCCAACTGAAGGCAATCTCAGTTCCTTCCACCAAGCTCAGAACAAGTGTGTGTCTACCCTCAGGAGTGCCAGGAAGCACTATCTATCCACACTCAAGATTGAACTCTCAAATCTGTCTCCTTCCTCCAAATCCTGGTGGCATCTGGTCAAATCCATTTCTGGTGTTTGTTCCCCCTCCATCCCCTCCCTTACCTCAAATGGCTACACAGCTGACACCACACGTGACAAAGCCGAATGCCTCAACTCTGTGTTTGCCTCAAAATCTTGTGTCCCAAACCCATCTCTCTCTGTTCCCACCTTACCCAGTCGAACCCAACTGCTCCTGGACTCTGTGTACTTCTCTCCTGACAAGGTGGAGAAGTTTTTGTCAAACCTCCACTCTGATTCTGCAATTGGACCAGACGGCATCAGCCCACGGGTCCTAAAATCCTGCTCTGCCACTCTATCTCACCCTCTCTCTGTTCTTTTCACCCTCTCTTTTGCTCACGTTCATCTGCCAGCATCTTGGAAATCAGCAAACATTACCGCCTTACACAAAAAATGTGCAAAAACAGATCCTTGCAACGACAGACCAATCAGTCTGCTCCCAATTATCAGCAAAGTCATGGAATCCATCATTGCTTCGGATATCAAATCCTTCCTCTTCTCCAATGGCTTGATCTCCGATCATCAATTTGGATTCAGACCAGGTCATTCTACTCTTGACATGTTGCTTCTGCTGTCTCAACAATGGATGGAGGTCCTCAACGCTAAACAGGAAATCAGAGCTGTCTCCCTTGACATATCACGTGCCTTCGATACGGTCTGGCACCCCGCTCTGCTCACCAAACTCTCCACCTATGGTATCCATGGAAATCTCCACGCTTGGCTTGCGGACCTCCTCTCTGGTCGTAGTCAACGTGTGGCCCTGAATGGATTTCTCTCATCTCCTCTTCCTGTTCAGGCTGGAGTTCCCAAAGGTAGTGTTCTGGGCCCTGTGCTTTTTCTGGTCTTCATCAATGATCTCTCCGACTCTCTGGAAAATCCTCTCTATCTCTTTGCTGATGACTCCACTCTCTGCCGCTCCATTCCTCATCCCTCAGATCGGCAGTCTGCAGCCCCCTCACTCTCTGCAGACCTCGACAAAATCACAGACTGGTCAAACAAGTGGAACATGTCTTTCAATCCTGACAAATCTCAAACTCTTACTCTGTCTCTCCGAAAAGACCGACTGGAAAACCCTCCCATCTACTTTCTCAACAATCCTCTCCAAGAAGTTATTTTTGGTCTCCAAGCTCAAGCTTCTTGGTCTCACTATCTGCCATGATCTTTCTTTGGAAAACCACATTTCCAACCTGGCCTCCAAAGCTAGTCGCTGACTGGGCATTCTCCATCGTGCGAAGTCCTTCCTTGGCACACCTGAGCTCCTCACCACACAAAAGGCTTTCATCCGCAGCTCAATGGAATACTGTTCCCCCCCCCCCCTCTGGGTCGGTGCTCCTGCCTCATACCTAGCTCGTCTTCACGCTGTAGAATCATTGGAATCTCCTGCGATGAAGCTAACTCCGAGGGCCTTTCACTCACTCACCACAGGCAGGTTGGTGGTCTTTCTGTCTTCTACCGACTCCTCTCCGGCCTTGCTCCCCCAGCTCTCTCTGTGCTCTGTCCCCCAAATATTCCTACAGGTCACACAAGATCTGACAGCAACCCTCTTATGGTTAAACTGCCTAAATCTAGGCTCTCTGCTCACCTTCACTCTTTCATTCCCCTTTTCTCCCACCTCTGGAACAAACTCCCCCACTCCCTTCAATCCCACTCCTCCCTCCAGGTCTTTAAAACATCTGTTCACCATCATCTCTTATCTTCCCCCATCCAAAACCTTGATCTTTTCTACCCCCGCTAATTCGCCCCAGATCCACTTTTTTGAAATTCAAACTTCTTTCCTGGAAGTCCTTGCAGTGTCCATATGTTTTACACATCTCCCACCTCCCCCCAAGCCCTCTCCCTCCCACAGTTCTCTCGATGTCCCTGCTCTCAAATGTTTTTGTGTCCTTCCCCCTCTCTCCCCATCTTGTCTACTGTTCCCCTTATTTTGTGTTTTATGTGTCGGTTTGACTTTTTGTGTGATTAATGTTAGCTCTTTCACGAGCCTCGATCTTGTATACAAAAAAATAAATAAATAAAAACCCAAACAACCACCATTATGATGCTAACAGCCGGGACGCTGCATCGCGGAGCATGCCATCCTTTGAAGGTGACCCACAAGTGGCTGCGACGTGTGCATTTAGGTCCAGGGTCTTCATAAAAGATCTCACATTAGCTTTACAGAGGCAGAGACCTCGCAGTCTGAATGCCCCGAATCGTTTGCTGTGTAATTATGGATAACCATGGTCCGTGTATTAATTAGAACACCCACAGCCGGTACGAGGGTAGGATGGGGATAAGGCACAGCGCAGGGACGACGGTCCAAATGCCCTTCACCTGTATCTCACGTCTTTCACGTGGGGTTGCTGGAGAAAGAAACAATCACGTGATCCGGCCACTCATGGGAGTTGCTGATATTGTCACCGACGTGGAAGTGACGTCATGATATGATTACTGAGCTGTTCTTTTGAAGGTTTTATTGTTTTACCTGAAATTGTTAGAATAAGAAGTTCAAACGTGTAGTTTCGCTTGTGGAAGCCAAGCTCGTGGCGGTATTTGTATCCCGTCGCCCGAGCTGTATATAGTTATTGGTATTGCGTCATCAACGCGTCTTATTGTTTTATAAAAACGATTTCCATCGTCACCGAGACCCTCAGACCCCATATGCACATTTTCCGTGTTTTCAGCTCTTGTGCGATTTAAACATTTTTTATATATATATATATATAACGCGTAAGTAGCTGCAATCACCGAAATAACTTAATTGTGAAAAGTATTGCGGATGGGATAATTGGCGCCACGGATGACGAGAGCCAATCAACGAACGCCAAATCAGCGCGCGCGTGAGCTGCGCGAGCCTCGTTCGTCCAATCGGGGATCGGGCGCACCGAGCGCGGTTGTTCGCATCGCACCGCAACCGCACAAACTTTGGTGGTCGCTATTGAAAAGCAACAACCGCATCGAATCCAGCGCAGCGGCTCCGGCTCGTCCGCTTCACTGACATCTGACAATCTCCCACCGGCAGCAGTGGCTCCGCCCCTTTTGCTGGGACGCTGTGATTGGTCGAAGGGACGCCCAGGTGCAAGACGAGCCCGTGGGAAAAAAAAAACTTAGGTTCATTTCAAATTAAAAGTCTCTCCCGTTGCCTGGGCTGATGAATTTTAACCGTTAACTAAATACTACAAACTCATCATTTTTCAAAAGCATTGGAAAACCTTTTAATGTTGGTTTATTATTTAAACGTAGAATAATTTTTATTATTAAAATATCAGGAAACGACGTCAACTCAAAATGAGATTAAAGGAGCTTTTATCGCACTACAGGTGTACAGCAGCAACACGAACATCAGGTGTGTTCCTCCGGCACTCCTGCGCCGCGTTGGCTGCCTACCTGTCGAACCCGTTATCCAGCCGTTTTCCTACCTGTCGAACCCATTATCCAGCCGTTTTCCTACCTGTCGAACCCGTGCTGCAACCATCTTCCTACCTGGGGAACTCGTTATCCAGCTATCTTCCTACCTGGGGAACCCGTTATCCAGCCATCTGCCTACCTGGGGAACCCGTTATCCAGCTGTCTTCCTACCTGTCGAACCCGTGCTGCAGCCATCTTCCTACCTGGGGAACCCGTTCTGTAGCCATCTGCCTACCTGGGGAACCCGTTATCCAGCCATCTGCCTACCTGTCGAACCCAATTTCCAATCGTTTGCATTTGCGAATCTGTTTAACGGTTTGTTTGTTCACACGGGCATCTGAACTCGTTCTCCGTGAGCTTGGAAGTCTTTCCGCGTGTCCTGCCCCCGTTGGGTCCAAGGCATTGCGTTTGCCAAGTGTCTCACGCACCTGTCCAGCCGTCTTGCTGGAGCTGGACATCTCCCGCTCCTCGCTCTGCACGGGACGCGCAGGTACGTCGATAGTAAACGTCTCTCAGATAGTAAACGCGATGAACGAAAGGAACTTTGATCCAGAAGTTTGCTATTTGGCCCATATGGCCTGTGCGACATCAACACTACATTTAATTAAATACATCAGTTTATCAACATAAAATCACGAAGGGGGGAAAGGGGTGGGGGGGGGGGGGGAGGTGTGGGGACGACAACAGTGGGAAACACACACACACACACACACACACACACACACACACACACACATATATATGCATACATATATGCATATACACATGCATATACATATATGCATACATATATGCATATACATATATGCATATACACATACATATACATATACATACATGCATATACACAGACATGCACACATGCATATATACATAATGCATGCATATACACATGCACACATGCATAGACATATCATACACATATGTGCAATCATGCATATACACACATAAATGCATATATATATATATATATATATATATATATATATATATATATATATATATATATATGTATATATATATATATATATATATATATATATATATGTATATATATTGTTGCGGTTTTCGAACCCACACTTTTGTAAATAATAATCACTTGTAAATATGACAGTAAAGGTTAAAGGTAGCACCCTTAGTTAGGCCACAGCAACATGTAGGCCACCATAGGAATTCAGTTATTTCCTTATTATGTGTTTTAGATAAGGCCGTGTTTCCAATAGTTGAATCTGCGTTGCATCAATCAAATAAGGAGTAGGCCCTTTTGTTCATTTTGTGACCTCTCTCCAAATTCTGTTACGCGTCTTGGTTAGCGTTCGCTCAGGCGCCGCTATTGACCATGCGGTCGGCTCGAGGAAGAAGGGGGCGGAACCCCAAGAAGAAGGTGTGGCCACGTCAACTCACCATCAGGGCGTGGCCGGTAAGCCCCCACAAACCAACCAGGGCTGAGGTGAGCTCGGTGGCGAGCCTGGTTTCGGAGGAGCCCGTAGTAATCTTGGCTCGCGTTATAAAAGCGCGCGCGCAAAGCCCTTTTACGGGCTTGTTCAGCGACGCTCTTGAAAATGGACTTCTACTTGAGGACTGCGCACGCTGGCAAACGGACTCCTTTGACGGACTCCTTCTGAGAGAACTGCGCGGAGATGTCTCTTACAACAGAAACTATACGGCGGCGCTCATTTGCAAAGGCGTTATAAGACAACCTTGGAGAGGGTGCGTTTGGCAGAGCCATTCAATTATTACGTACGCTGAAGCATCCCAGTCCCCCCGCTATACGTAAGGTCTGCTCGCGGTTGAACGATACGCGCGAAGCTGCCTGCCGGGGTTTCGCCCGTGGGACCGGAGCCTGGACCCCATCGCCTGGACCATCTACCTGGACCTTCCACCCTACCAGCTGCCATCCCGTTTGAGTGTGTATGTTTGTCTGGGGTCGTAAGTTAAGACTGTGTAGTTAAGCCTGCCCTGTGTCCTTCTTCTTCTTCTTCTTGTACATTCTTTCCTTTCCTCTTCTTTTTGGTTTGTAAATAAATTTACCTTGTTCTTTCTTGGTTTTTCCCTAATCCGATCGCATCCGTCCTTTCTTTCAATTGAGTACCTGTGGCACGATTTCGGAACCGCTAGAATCAGGTTTAGTCTCTTGGTTAATGGCTCGGGCCGCGGATTGCTAACCGCTCGGCATTATCCATCATATCCGTGGTTCGAGCGGGAGATATTCCCTCGTTTCCGGCGGGCGTTAGTACTTAGGTAGCAGCGAACCCATAGGCCTAGCAAACCCTACCTAACGCCACGCCGGGAAGGACGTTATAGCTTCCTAGGACTCGGGACGGCCAGCTTAAAGGACAAGGGGATTAATCCCCCCTTGATAAGGGGAGCGCCGACCCCCGAGATCCGTAACAATATATAAATACATGCATAAACACATGCATACATGATACATGTATAAACACATGCATACATGCATGTACACATGCAGATACACCAGCAGACATGCAGACATGCATACACACATACATATACACATACGTGTGTGTGTACGTACGTACGTACACATATACAGAGTGCTTCAAAAAATGCTAACACTTATAGTTATATGGAACTATATATCTCAGAAGTGTTAACATTTTTTGAAGCACCCTACACACACACACACACACACACACACACACACACACACACACACACACACACACACACACACACACACACACACACCTTTTAAAAAGGAGTGGGGGCAACATAGTTATAGGTTGAGGTATGAAGAAACACATTACATTCACCTTTTAATGACGCCTTCTCACAAACTTCATAATTAACACTGCACAGGTATCCAATCACTTGTCCTTACAGATACACTGCTACCTATTACCTATCATACCAATCATTCTGCTACAACAACCTTTTCCAGGGACACCATTCCCTGCATTAACCACTCAATGAGGTTACTATAATCATTCCCTGCATTAACCCTATGTTACTATAATCGTCCTAACTCATCCTCACCTTTACTCTAAGTCTGTGGCCCGTGCACCTGTCACTGTAAAATCTGCTGAAAACTCTTCTGCATGTATTTAGTGTCTCCCCTTCATTATGTGAAACATCTCCATCCTATCTCCTCGTAACTACCTCCTTTTGAATGTATGAATCCACGTCTCCTTTGATCCTGGCCCTGCCCTACAAACCCGTGTACATATGCTACTTAAGAGAATTTGAATGTTGATTTGAGTAATAGACACATGTAGCTTTAAAACTTCACGAGGTGGAATTTTGAAAAACCTGGCATAGCCGTGGAACGGCCTTGTTTCAAAATGGCTGCCACATGGCCGTCGGCCACCAAGAAATGCACGTAAGTTTTGATGGAAACATTGAAAACTAGCAGAGTTACTAACAGGTCTAGAGTTCCCCAATTCCTCTCTCAATTCTTAACGATACTACTATTGCTACTATACTCTCCAATCCTCCAGGATCTGTCCTGACTCAAACGAATTCTTAAAGATGTCGCTTAACATCTCGCTTATGTGCTCTGTTACATCACAATTATCTGCTCTGTTACATCACGATTATCTGCTCTGTTACATCACGATTATCTGCTCTGTTACATCACAATTATCTGCTCTGTTACATCACAATTATGTGCTCTGTTACATCGCAATGATCTGCTCTGTTACATCACGATTATCTGCTCTTTTACATCACAATTATCTGCTCTGTTATATCACGATTATCTGCTCTGTTACATCACAATTATCTGCTCTTTTACATCACAATTATCTGCTCTTTTACATCACAATTATCTGCTCTGTTATATCACGATTATCTGCTCTGTTACATCACAATTATCTGCTCTTTTACATCACAATTATCTGCTCTGTTATATCACGATTATCTGCTCTGTTACATCAAAATTATCTGCTCTTTTACATCACAATTATCTGCTCCGTTATATCACAATTATCTGCTTTGTTACATCACGATTATCTGCTCTGTAACATCACAATTATATGCTCTTTTACATCACAATTACCTGCTCTGTTACATCACAATTATCTGCTCTGTTGAATCACAATTATCTGCTCTTTTACATCACAATTATCTGCTCCGTTATATCACAATTATCTGCTTTGTTACATCACGATTATCTGCTCTGTAACATCACAATTATATGCTCTTTTACATCACAATTACCTGCTCTGTTACATCACAATTATCTGCTCTGTTACATCAAAATTATCTGCTCTTTTACATCACAATTATCTGCTCCGTTATATCACAATTATCTGCTTTGTTACATCACGATTATCTGCTCTGTAACATCACAATTATCTGCTCTTTTACATCACAATTACCTGCTCTGTTACATCACAATTATCTGCTCTGTTGAATCACAATTATCTGCTCTTTTACATCACAATTGTCTGCTCTGTTACATCACAATTATATGCTCTGTTATACCACAATTATCTGCTCTGTTACATCACAATTATCTGCTCTGGTTATATCACAATTATATGCTCTGTTACATCACAATTATCTGCTCTGGTTACATCACAATTATATGCTCTGGTTACATCACAATTATCTGCTCTGTTACATCACAATTATCTGCTCTGGTTACATCACAATTATCTGCTTTGTTACATCACAATTATCTGCTCTGGTTACATCACAATTATCTGCTCTGTTACATCACAATTATCTGCTCTGGTTACATCACAATTATCTGCTCTTTTACATCACAATTATCTGCTCTTTTACATCACAATTATCTGCTCTGTTACATCACAATTATCTGCTCTGTTACATCACAATTATCTGCTCTGTTACATCACAATTATCTGCTATGTTACATCACAATTATCTGCTCTGTTACATCACAATTATCTGCTCTGGTTACATCACAATTATATGCTCTGTTACATCACAATTATCTGCTCTGGTTACATCACAATTATATGCTCTGTTACATCACAATTATCTGCTCTGGTTACATCACAATTATATGCTCTGGTTACATCACAATTATCTGCTCTGTTTCATCACAATTATCACAGTTTCACAGTTTCATCTTTCACAGTTTCATCACATCACAATTATCTGCTCTGTTACATCACAATTATCTGCTCTGTTTCATCACATTTATCTGCTCTGTTACATCACAATTATCTGCTAAGTTACATCACAATTATCTGCTGTGTTACATCACAATTATATGCTCTGTTACATCACAATTATCTGCTCTGTTACATCACAATTATCTGCTCTGTTACATCACAATTATCTGCTCTGTTACATCACAATTATCTGCTCTGTTTACATCACAATTATCTGCTCTGTTTCATCACAATTATCTGCTCTGTTTCATCACAATTATCTGCTCTGTTTCATCACAATTATCTGCTCTGTTTACATCACAATTATCTGCTCTGTTACATCACAATTATCTGCTCTGTTTCATCACAATTATCTGCTCTGCCATCACAATTATCTGCTCTGTTTACATCACAATTATCTGCTCTGTTTACATCACAATTATCTGCTCTGCCATCACAATTATCTGCTCTGTTTACATCACAATTATCTGCTCTGTTACATCACAATTATCTGCTCTGTTTCATCACAATTATCTGCTCTGCCATCACAATTATCTGCTCTGTTATATCACAATTATCTGCTCTGTTACATCACAATTACTTGCTGTGTTGCCATCACAGTTACCTGGTGTAACATCACAATTACTTGCTGTGTTGCCATCACAGTTACCTGGTGTAACATCACAATTACTTGCTGTGTTGCCATCACAGTTACCTGGTGTTACATCACAATTACTTGCTGTGTTGCCATCACAGTTATCTGTTGTGTTAACATCACAATTATCTGCTGTGTTACCAACACAACTACCTGCTGTGTTTACATCACAATTATCTGCTCTGTTGCCCTCACAATTATCTGAAGTTATCACAGTTATCTGCCCTGCCATCACAACTAAATGCTGTTACATCGCCATTATCTGCTGTTACATCACCATTATCTGCTGTTATCATCACAATTACTTGCTGTGTTGATATCATAGTTTTCTGATGTGTTAACATCACGATTATCTGCTGTGTTAACATCACAATTATCTGTTCTGTTGCTTTCAATTATTATCTACTGTTATCACAGTTATCTGCTCTGCCATCACAATTATCTGCTGTGTTGTCACAATTACTTGCTGTGTTGCCATCACATTTACCTGGTGTTACATCACAATTACTTGCTGTGTTGCCATCACAGTTATCTGTTTTGTTAACATCACAATTATCTGCCCTGTTGCCCTCACAAGTATCTGAAGTTATCACAGTCATCCGCCCTGCCATCACAACTAAATGCTGTTACATCACCATTATCTGCTGTTATCATCACAATTACTTGCTGTGTTGCCATCAGTTTTCTTATGTGTTAACGTCACGATTATCTGCTGTGTTAACATTACCATTATCTGCTGTGTTACCAACACAACTACCTGTTGTGTCAACAATTATCTGCTGTTACCAACACAACTACCTGCTGTGTTAACAATTATCTGCTCTGTTAACATCACAAGTATCTGTTGTGTTAACATTGCAATTGTCTGCATTGTTAACAACATGCATATGTGCTATGTTAACAACAGTTATTTACTCTGCCTCGCTCAATCACACCTTCCTCGATACTCTTCACTCTTTTCTCTCCTCTCTTTTTATACAAGATCAAAGCTTGTGGAAGAGCTGGAGCAGAATGGAATGAAACAAAATGGAAAGGGGAAACACCAACAGCAGAGTAGAAATGAGATCGAGATCAAGAAGATGTGGGAGGACTCAAGGGGGTGAACAAGCTGAATGAAACACAGCAAGAAGAGAAAGGGGAAAGTGGGGATGAAACAGAAAAGGAACAAACCAACCAACAACTAACAGACGAAAAGAGCAGAGGGATATCGGGGGGTGGGGGGGTGGGGGGGTTGGGGGGATCACAATAACCTGGAAAAAGGGAGTGCTTGGGAATGGGGTCAATAGGGGTCGAATAGATCATGACTATCGATGGGGTTGACGTGAAGTAGCGGTGAACAGCTGTCTCGATGCTCTGGGAGGAATAATGGGATTGAACATACTGGGGAAATTGGTTCCATGGGTGAGAAAAGAGGAAAAAATGAGTGGAGGTGAGCAGTGAACCTGGATTTTGGGAGTTTAACAAGAAAAGCGGTTACTGGCTGACCACATGTCCACCCTGGAATCATATTATCTTCCCCTAGAGCTTTATCCTTTCTTTAAAAACATTGCCCGTCTCCGCTCATCCCTCTCCTCCACGGCTGCAGAAACCCTCATCCACGCCTTCATCACCTCCCGTCTGGACTACTGCAATAGCCTCCTCTATGGTTCACCCTCAAAAATCACCAATAAACTCCAATACATTCAGAACTCCGCTGCCCGTCTACTCACCCATTCCCGGACCCGTGACCACATCACCCCCGTCCTTTACAAGCTTCACTGGCTCCCCATCCCCCAGAGAATCCAGTACAAAATCCTCCTCTTGACATACAAAGCCCTCCATAACCTGGCCCCATCCTACCTGGCTGACCTCCTCTCCAGACACACTCCCACCCGCAACCTCCGCTCTGCTGGTACCAACCTCCTGACCCCTCCTCCCCCCACCCCCATCCGGACCAAATTCAGATCCGAGGGGGACAGGGCCTTCTCCATCGCTGCTCCCACCCTCTGGAACTCACTACCTCACACCATCAGAGACTCCTCCTCCTCACTCACCACATTCAAAACATCACTAAAGACCCACCTGTTCAACACTGCATTCAACATTCAACCCACAGCATTTAACCCCTGACTATCTCTTCTCCTTCTCCCTCCTTTTGCTTTAAATATTTCCCTATTGATTCTTGTCTTTTTGCAATTGTTGTTTTCATGTATTGTTATGCATTATGTTTTGCACTCTGTCAAAGCGCCTTTGGGCTTCTTGAAAAGCGCTATACAAAATATGTGAATTATTATTATTATTACTCTTTCTCACTGCATTTGCACTTCCATTTATTTCTACCTGGAGCTCTTCGAAATTCCCATCCTCACCTCCTGAATAGATTCTCTCAGCCATTGATAATTCCCTTGACTTTGTCTAAATATTGAAGCAAAACAACTGTTTAATAAACCCTGCAATTTCACTTTCACCACTAACCACTCTCCTCGTGCTATTCCTCAATGGCCGACGCACACTTGACCTCACCTCTTCTTTACTCTTTATATACTTAAATAATGACTTTCTATTATGCTTTTAATATTCTTAGCCGTGTCCTCCTTGTACTGAAGCCAAGTTATTTACATAACTCTCTTCTGCTTACTCCAATTCTGATACGAGCCTGAATCCAGTCCTGGTATTTTTCTTTCCTATCACACCTGTACATCTTACAGCCTTCTGGTTCTGTTCTCCAATTTCTCTCCTCGTTAAACCAAGTCGCACTCACTGGAGCTACATCATACCGCTCGCTAATTATTTTAACTTCAAGTTCTTCCATCTAATTATTTATAACTTTTCCCTTTACTGTAATGATTTGTTTTTTACTGCCTGACATTACCAATTGTGTTGTTTCTCGATAGCCTCTCCACCCTTCTCTACCCTAAAAAAAAAGCCTCAATTCCCAAAACCATGATGATTATCCCACTCTTGTAACCGCATGTTAACATTAACATCTATATCTTTACTCATGAATTATATTCCCTTTCCTATTCCCAGGATAGCTGAACAGTGTTGTAGGACTTGAGTCCATTTCTCAGGCCTAACTTTTCAGGACTTTAACTCACACTCGGGTGGTGATGACTCAAGAACCCAAACCGAGTCCAGCTCAATTTAGCTCAATCCAGCTCAATTCAATAAATGAGTTTATTGCCCATTTCAAACCGAAAGTTTGTTATATTATCATACGGAAATGAAGCACACGTGCATGCAACCTGCACATGGAAGCTTAAAATCTGTGATTATATAATGATGTGATGATATTGAGTATATATTCAATATCTTGTAGCGGCTACCGCTGGGTTTTCACAATCGCCTTGCACCTATCAAGGACGCGGAGCGATCACCATGCCGGGCTCGTCCAGGACGCCCGGGCAGGCCCGCGCTCAACTTGCCAGGCCTCGGTCGGGACGCCCGGGCATGCCCGGGCAGGCTCGCCCTCAACTTGCCAGGCCGCAGCCAGGACGCTGGGCCACGCCCCCTCTCGCCTTTCCTGGGCAAACGCTCCGGGATAATATGTATATATATTGCTGCCCGATAAACGGGCTTTTCAGAGTGCCTGAGTGTTTGGTTTGATTAAAGCAACTCGGATGAATTCCAGCTTTTTGTGGCGTCCATTCTTCCGATCGACGTGGGAGCCCCAGCTCCTTCATTGGTGACCTACCGACATGGACACGGCAGTCGCCCTTAAACTGCCTACCTTCTGGGAGGCTCACGCGGCGGTTTGGTTCGCACAGGCGGATTCCCTGTTCGCCCTGCGAGGCATCACGGCCGACGACACCCGCTTCCACCATGTGGTAGCAGCGCTCGGTTCGGCCACCGCGGCCCGCGCCCTGAGCCTCCTCGAGAGCCTGCCAGCCGCTGACAAATATGGCGCGATTAAGAAGCTTCTCCTCGACGCTTTCGCCCTCCCATCGGCGGAACGTGCACGGCGCCTGCCCGAGCTCGGCGACACGCGCCCTTCCGAGCGAATGGACTACATGCTTTCACTGCTCGGTGAGCACTCTCCGGCATTCCTGTTCCGGGAGCTGTTCCTCCGTCAGCTGCCTAACCCGGTACGCCTCGCCCTGGCAAGCACGACGATCACAGATCCCCGGGCCCTTGCCAGAGAAGCCGACAAGATCTCCGCCGCAGGACAGCGCATCGCAGCGGCGACATGGGACCCACCGCCGTCCGACGCAACACCCATGGCGCCCGAGCACCCGGCACGGTCGACGACCGAACTGCCGACGCAATTGGCGGCCGCTACACCGAGCCGACCACCTCCAGCACGACGACCGGGGCCTCCACCTGACCAAGCATGGTGTTACTATCATGCCAGGTTCGGACAGAAGGCCCGGACATGCCGACCCCCGTGCACCTTCGGCAGGCCGGGAAACGGCCGGGCCGGCGTTCATTACCAGCCATGAGCGCCGGCCACACGGGCAACTTACTGTTCATCACGGATAAAGCGTCCGGACGGCGCTTCCTGTGCGACACCGGCGCCCAACTGAGCGTCATACCCGCCTCTGACCAGGACAGGCAATCCGCGGTTTGCGGCCCCTCCTTGGTTGCGGCCAACGGATCGACCATCCGCACCTTCGGCCCGCGCAACGTCACCCTCTGCTTCGGCGGCCAACGCTTTGCTTGGACGTTTGTAACCGCAAACGTGCCCATGGCTCTGCTAGGCGCCGACTTCCTCTGCGCACACGGACTGCTGGTGGACGTCCAACGGCGTCGTTTAATCAACGCCGAAACCTTCAGCTCCCTGGTATGCACATTGAGCAGCTCCGCGCCGACCGAGCTGGCATGCGCCGTCCCGGCGGCGAACGAGTTTGCTCGCCTGCTCACGGAGTTCCCGGCCCTCACGCGGCCGACGTTTTCGGCCGTCGCAGTACGGCATGGGATCGAGCACCACATACCAACCACGGGCCCGCCGGTCTACGCCAGGGCCCGCCGCCTCGACCCAGCCAAGCTCGCCGTGGCGAAGGCCGAATTCGACGCGTTGGAGCACCTCGGCATCGTGCGGCGCTCCGATAGTGCGTGGGCCTCGCCACTGCACATCGTGCCAAAGCCGGGGGGTGGATGGCGCCCGTGTGGCGACTACCGCCGTCTCAATGACGCTACCACCCCCGACAGGTACCCGATCCCGCATATCCAAGACTTCTCCGCCCGTCTGGCGGGACGGGTCATTTTTTCGAAAATTGATCTCATACGGGGATATCACCAGGTACCTGTCAGGGCGGCCGACGTCCCTAAAACGGCAGTCATCACGCCGTTCGGCTTATTCGAATTCTTGCGGATGCCATTTGGTCTCAAGAACGCGGCTCAGGCGTTCCAGCGCTTGATGGACGGCGTGCTGCGTGACCTGCCGTTCCTTTTCGTTTACCTGGACGACATCCTCGTCGCCAGCACGTCCCGGGCCGAGCACCTCCTCCACCTCCGAACACTGTTCGGGCGCCTCAGCGAGCACGGCCTCATCGTCAACCCGGCCAAATGCCACTTCGGCACGACGGCCGTTGATTTTTTGGGCCACCACATCACCAAGAACGGGGCCGTGCCACTGCCAACCAAGGTCGAGGCCATCACCACGTTCCCGCGTCCCCGCACCATAAAGGCCCTGCAGGAATTCCTGGGAATGGTGAATTTTTATCACCGCTTCGTGCCCCGCGCTGCTCAACTCATGCGGCCCCTCTACGAAGCCCTCCGGGGCAAGCCGGCCAAGCACGACATCGCCTGGTCCGCAGCAATGGATGCGGCCTTCCAAAGCTCAAAGCGGGCCCTCGCCGACGCAACACTGCTCGCTCACCCGGTGCTCAACGCTCCCATCGCCCTCACCACGGATGCCTCCGACTACGCGGTGGGCGCCGTACATGAGCAATGGGTGAACGGGGTTTGGCAGCCACTCGCTTTTTTCAGCCGGCAGCTCCGGCCGAACGAGCTCAAATACAGCACGTTTGACCGGGAGCTCCTCGGTCTACACCTGGCCGTCCGCCATTTCCGCCACCTCCTGGAGGGCCGACCTTTCACGGCGTTCGTCGACCACAAGCCGTTGGTTTACGCCATGGCCAAGGTCACGGAGCCGTGGTCGGCCCGCCAACAGCGCCACCTCTCCGCCGTGTCAGAGTTTACCACGGACATCCGGCACGTCGCCGGCAAAAACAACGCCGTGGCCGACTGTCTTTCCCGGGCCAGCACGAACGCGGTCCACCTGGGCGTGGACTTTGCGCTTATGGCGGCGGACCAAACCACCGACACCACGGTGCAAGCCCTCCGGGCGGTGGACACAGGCCTCCGCCTGGCCGACATCCCCTTCGCGGACACTGTCCTGCTCTGCGACGTCTCCCAAGGCCAGCCTCGCCCCATCGTGCCCGTCACCTGGCAACGCCGCATCTTCGCCTCCCTCCACGGCCTTTCCCACCCGGGCCGGAAAGCTTCCCAGAAGCTGGTATCGGCGCGATTCGTCTGACACGGCCTTCGTCGGGACGTCCGCGATTGGACCAGCACCTGCACGGCCTGCCAATGGGCCAAGGTCCACCGACACACCCAGGCCCCGCTGGCACCTTTCACCGTGCCCGAACGACGTTTCGACCACGTCAACGTGGATCTGGTGGGCCCCCTCCCCCCATCACGGGGGTTCACACACCTGCTCACCATGGTGGACAGGACCACCAGGTGGCCGGAGGCCGTTCCCCTCGTCTCCACCACCACCGCCGACGTGGCGCAGGCTTTCATCGCCACCTGGGTCGCCCGCTTCGGCGCACCGGCGGACATCTCGTCAGACCGCGGACCACAGTTCACCTCCGAGCTGTGGGTCGCGGTCGCCCGCAACCTGGGGGTCAAGCTCCACCGTACTACGGCCTACCACCCCCAAGCAAACGGGTTGTGCGAGCGATTCCACCGCTCCATGAAGGCCGCGCTCATGGCCGGCCTTCAAGACGGCGGTTGGGCCGACCGGCTGCCGTGGGTCCTTTTGGGCCTCCGCACGGCCCCCAAGGAGGACCTCCAGGCATCCACCGCCGAGCTTGTCTATGGCCAGGCGCTACGCGTCCCGGGCGAATTCGTGCCCGACGCTACCAGTCCCTGGTCCGCAGCTCACCAGCGCTCGGACCTCCAGGAGGCCGCCCGACGGTTTGCCCCCGTGCCAACATCCCACCACGGTGACCCCCAGTCCTACGTCCCCCCAGCACTTCGCACAGCGGAGTATGTTTTTGTGCGTCACGACGCACATCGGGGGCCACTCTGGCCGCCGTACGACGGGCCCTTCCGGGTGCTGCGACGGGACGACAAGTCGTTCATCATCGACATCGGCGGGAGGTCGGACCGGATTGCGGTGGACCGCCTCAAGCCGGCGCACGTGGACGTCGACCACCCACCACGGGTGGCCCTTCCACCGCGGCGAGGCCGCCCCCCGTCCACGGTGCCCCCCACTCGACCGCCCACCACCACACCGGACCCCCTCCCACGACCCGCCAGGGGTCGCTTCGGCCGGGTCATCAGGACCCCCCTCAAATTGACCCTGCCGGTGCAAGTCGATTCTGGGGGGACGTGTGTAGCGGCTACCGCTGGGTTTTCACAATCGCCTTGCACCTATCAAGGTCGCGGAGCGATCACCATGCCGGGCTCGTCCAGGACGCCCGGGCAGGCCCGCGCTCAACTTGCCAGGCCTCGGTCGGGACGCCTGGGCAGGCTCGCCCTCAACTTGCCAGGCCGCAGCCAGGACGCTGGGCCACGCCCCCTCTCGCCTTTCCTGGGCAAACGCTCCGGGATAATAGGTATATATATATTGCTGCCCGATAAACGGGCTTTTCAGAGTGCCTGAGTGTTTGGTTTGATTAAAGCAACTCGGATGAATTCCAGCTTTTTGTCGCGTCCATTCTTCCGATCGACGTGGGAGCCCCAGCTCCTTCAATCTCATTATTAATGACTAGCCAAAACCCGTGGAACATCCACGGAAGGGAGGATGTGGTGTATGGATAGAGTGTACCATTATGGATGGCATAGGGGAGCGCTCATGGGATCTTTTTCTTCCGTTAACTTAAAGAGAAAAAATTGGAGCTTAAGTCCAATCAGTCCTCTGCTCGAAGTGCTCAGGCCATGCCTCCCCGCTTTCATACTTTTATTTCCGTTCGGTGTAGAAAGAGATTGACATATCGTTCGTCTGTTTTCAGCTCGTTATCTTTAAGCTTCCTTACGTCTCGCCACCTGCTACACCTCTCTGAGTTACGAGGATTTATGCAACGCACCCCGAGTATCGCAACGTCACTCCATTTCACTTTATTAAAATGACGATAAAGACGTTTCCTTATATATCCTAATTTTAAATGTTCAAGGGAATAAAAAGACCATTTGGTTCACACCACCCATGTTCACACCACTCGACTGTCCAATCAGCGGACAGCTCGCGTCGCCTTCGCCCAGCAGACGCCAATACGATGGCGGCGTAAGATGGCGTCGTATCGGCAGTTAATCGGATGCTTTTGGGCCCCAACGTCGGCGAATTCATATTTTTTGAGTATGGCTGTACCTGATAAACAAAGAGCGTGGTTCGTAGATC
Organism: Myxine glutinosa; assembly: GCF_964187855.1. NCBI lineage: Eukaryota > Metazoa > Chordata > Myxini > Myxiniformes > Myxinidae > Myxine > Myxine glutinosa. The sequence continues at coordinate 86,188,727 of NC_136267.1, read as the reverse complement.
GTAAATCCATTAGTGCCGTGGGCATCGGGTCACTGGGTGCGGCATAAAAGGGATAACAAAGTCGAGTCCTTACGGTATTATTATATAGATTATATAAGACTAGACGAAACCCGTGGAACATCCACGGAAGGGAGGATGTGGTGTATGGATAGAGTGTACCATTATGGATGGCATAGGGGAGCGCTCATGGGATCTTCTTCTTCTGTTAAGCTCCAATTTTTTCTCTTTAAGTTAAGTCCAATCAGTCCTCTCTGCTCGAAGTGCTCAGGCCATGCCTTCCCGCTCTCATACTTTTATTGCCGTTCGGTGTAGAAAGAGATTGACATATCGTTCGTCTGTTTCAGCTCGTTATCTTTCAGCTTCCTCACGTCTCATCACCTGCTACACCTCTCTGAGTTACGAGGATTTATGCAACGCACCCCGAGTATCGCAACATCACTCCATTTAACTTTATTAAAATGACGATAAAGACGTTTCCTTATATATCCTAATTTAAAATGTTCAAGGGAATAAAAAGACCATTTGGTTCACACCACCCATGTTCATACCACTCGACTGTCCAATAAGCGGACAGCTCGCTTCGCCTTCGCCCAGCAGACGCCAATACGATGGCGTCGTAAGATGGAGTCGTATCGGCAGTTAATCGGATGCTTTTGGGCCCCAACGTTGGCTAATTCAGATTTTTCGAGTATGTCTGTACGTGATAAACAAAGAGCGCGGTTCGTAGATCGTAAATCCATTAGTGCCGTGGGCATCGGGTCACTGGGTGCGGCGTAAAAGGGATAACAAAGTCGAGTCCTTACGCTATTATTATATAGATTATATAGTGATGTATGATTTAAAACACACGCACACTACAAAGCTCTCTTGTAGCAATGCCAAATTGCAATGTGTGTTGTATGCATAGCATGCCTGTGCAGATGCAGGACCCAGTGTGAGCCGTGTTTTGATGCTTAAATGGTACAATTGAGTATCACGTGTGAACTTGCAGTGGCATATACAGTGCCTTCAGAAAGTATTCACACCCCTTGACTTTTTTCACAATTTGTTGTGTTACAGCCTGAATTTAAAATGTATTGAATTTAGATTTTGTTTGTCAGTGATCTACACATAATACACCATAAGGTCAAAGTGGAATTTTATTTTTTGAAATGTTTACAAAACAATAAAATATGGATTACAGAAATATCTAATTTACACAAGCATTCAACCCCCTGAGTCAATACTTTGTAGAAGCGCCTTTGGCAGTGATTACAGTTTTGAGTCTTCTTGGGTTTGTCTGTATCAACTTTTGCACATCTGGATTTGGGGAGTTTCTCCCATTCTTCTTTGCAGATTTGCTCAAGCTCAGTTAAGTTGGATGTGACTTTGGCTGGGCCACTCAAGGTTCTGAAGCCATTGCAGTGTTGATTACGGTCATTGTCCTGTTGGAACACAAATCTTTGCCACAGTCCAAGGTCTTTTGCACTCTGAAGCAGGTTCTCCTCAATGATTTATCTGAATTTGGCTCCATTCATTGTTCCCTCTATCCTTACAAGTCTCCCAGTACCTGCTGCTGAAAAGCATCCTCATAGCATTATGCTGCCACCACCATGCTTCACTGTAAGGGATGGTGTTAGATGGCTGTGTTCGCTTTCCTCCAGATGTAGGGCTTTGCATTGAGGCGAAAGAGTTCAATTTTCGTCTTGTCAGACCACAGAATCTTTTGCCTCGTGCTTTCAGTCTTTCAGGTGCCTTTTCGCAAACTCCAGGTGTGCTGTCATCTCCCTTTTTCTCAGGAGTGGCTTCCGTCTGTCACTCTCCCATAAAGCCTAGATTTGTGAAGTGCTGCAGAGACTGGTGTACTTCCAGCAGGTTCTCCCATGTCAGCCAAGGAACTCTGTAGTTCTGTCAGAGTGGTCAATGGGTTCTAGGTTACCTCTCTGACCAAGGTCCTTCTTTCCCAGTTGTTCAGTTCGGTTGGCCGGCAAGGTCGAGGAAGAGTCTGGGTACTTCCACATTCTTTCCACTTCCTAATGATGGTGCTCACTATGCTCTTGGGAACTTCCAACACTCTATAAATCGTGTTATACTCTTCCCCAGATCTATGCCTCTTCACAATTCTATCTCGGAGTTCTACGGACAGTTCTTTGGACTTCATGGGAGAGTTTCTGCTCTGATATGCACTGTCAACTGTGGGACCTTATATAGAAAGGTGTGTTTCTTTCTATATCATGTCCGATCAATTAAATTGGCCACAGGTGGACTCCAATAAAGGTGTAGAGACATCTTAAGGATGATCAAAGGAAATTTGATGCACCTGAGCTCAATTTGGAGTGTCATAGCAAAGGGGTTGAATAATTATTGACTCAAGACATTTCAGGTTTTTGATTTTTAATTATTTTGTAAAACAAAATCTAAAAAAACAAAAAAAACAAGGCTTTTTTGATACTTCAGTTGAAGAGGATAGTATGACCTGGGTGGGGATACCAGTTAGCAGTTAGCAAATAATGTAAGCATCGGCGGAGTTTGAGGGGAGGCGGGGGGGGGGGCAATGCCCCCACCTTAATTTTTTTCAGTAGTTTATAATTAAGATAAAAACATCCCATATTTAAACGTGAGTAACAATAATGAACGTAAACTGCATTTATGATTTCATGTACACTGAAACCACACTAACAAATGGTAATTTTGGAAGTCAGACCTAGCTAACAATTATAAATATTGTTGCGGATATGGGATTTGGCCTCCATCCATATCCGCTTGTAAATATTCCCCTATTTCCCCAATACTCCCCAACTATCCCCAATCCCCCATTCCCTAGTCCCATTGTCTGTAAACAACACTCTGTAGAACCGACCTTCCCCTTTTTCCCCCATTAACTGTCGTGCCCAGGTTCACCGCATCTCACGTAGACAACTATAGGACCTCTTGCTAGTTATTCTTAGTCTATGTCAGTTAAGGACTCGTTTCCATTAATTCTGACTCTTCGTTGCACCAGAATGTGATTGTATGGCACCAGTAGTGAGTTTAGGACCTCCCCATACCTCCTCCCATCTTCCCCATGAAACAACAACAACAACAACAACAACAACAACAACTACAACAACAACTACAACAACAGAGGGGGGCGGCGCGGCGCGGCGCGGGGAGTGTGCGTCCTCACTCCGGCTTGGTTAGCCGCCATTGCCCATGCGCTCCACGGGGTTACCACGAAGGGGCTGGCTGTCAGCTCCTCGTCAGGGGCGGAGCCCGGTAACCCCCCGCAGCCAGTGAGAAGCGGCGGGCCGATTCCATCTGGGGCGGAGCTAACGAGCCGAGGGCGTGTCACTCCCCGCCGGATATGCGCAGCCACTTACCGGACGTGAGGTGAGATGCGCCCCCAGCTTGGAAAGACAAGTCGCGACCTCCGAGCGCTGAGCGACCTCCCCGCATCTTTGGACCGGACCGGGTCGATTTTGCCCCTGAGCCAAGGTGCACCTTGAGCCATCGAATACCTGCCCCTCCTTGCCATCAATCCCCGTGTGAGTCAGTTTTGTCCCGTTTATCTGTCGTCTGTCGGGGTTACTATAAGACCGTAATTAAGTGCCTATCTTTCTATGCTGTCTCTCTCATCCCTGTAATCTAAACGTTCCGAACTAATATAACCTCCTCCGGAGGCCTTGAGAACTGTACCCCTGGTGTCGTGTCATTTAACCTAGCCGTTGTGTCCTTTCCTTCATTGATCTAGCGTAGCGCGACTCGGCCAACGTTCGAGTATAATCGGGTAACTTGTGCGAACACGGCGGCCATTCCGCTCGGCCCATCATAACATCTAAGTCGTGTCCGTAACAATATTAACCCCTTGCCCCCCCAAATAGAGAAGTCAAACTACGCCCGTGAATGTAAGTATTAATTTTTTAGACTTTAGGCATGGATAGCCGGCTCATGACCTGGGTAAAAAAAACCGCGAATGGCAAACCATGGACCAATAAATTCCACATTCCTGTGTCACGGTCAGTCGAACGTCAGTCATTGACAGCAGGTTAATGAAGGACTTGGACAAAAAAAAGTACCCAATCTGAATGTTGCTATATCCAGTCAATGGCGAAACTGCAATTGGGGAATCCATGCATGTCATGGATGGAAACCCATACGTCATTTCCTCATTCTGCTTTAAACTCAATATCTCTATATTTTCATTGCAAACGGCATCAAACATCATTCTAATCACAAATTAATACAATTAATATAACAAAATGTAATGTTAAATCACTATTGGATTGAGATATTATCGAGCAAGTGAACCGTCATAATCTGTTCACTTCCGGATTTGCGAGCAAGGTTCCATGTCGACCACATTTCAAAATCATTTGCGGTATTAAAGAATTTCTGAAACCTCCTACCTACCTTACGACACCCGCTGGGACCCTAAATGTTCCACAGAAGGTTATTAAACAGTATTTCCTTTTCGTAAAATATGCAACTGTAATGGTTACTACACGTGTCCCCCTGTCATGTGACCATATCCTCAGCTCTGATTGGTGTAAGTTTGTGGGGACATACGGACAGACAAATGGTGTTCTAGATGGCATTGCACTATGGACTAAGCCGTAAAAATTCCACTTCGACATTACGGGGTATTATGTGTAGATTAGTGACAAAAAAAATCTCAATTTAATCCACTTTAAATTCAGGTTGTAATAAAAAAATATGAAAAAAGTCAAGGGGCGTGAATACTTTCTGAAGGCACTGTGAATATATATACATATACACATACATGGCCGACTAGGCGATCCTACTTCACTCTTCACGATGAGGTAGATTTTGAACTCGTGCACAGTGCTGGTAGATTTTGAGTTTGAACTCTTCCTATCTATCATAAGGACGGATGACAAATTTAAAAGTTGTTTAATCCTCTGCTACCTTGCCATCGAGGGTGGGTGGATGTTTTGTTTTCAATCCTGGTCATCCAGAAGTTGGGGGAAGGTTATGTTTTCACTCCTTTTTGTTACCTCTGCCACAGAAGGTGGCGAAATTTAAGATTCACAAGTATATTGGTTGGTCTGGTCTGTACCTCTGCCATATGTGATGAACGGAGGTTATGTTTTCACCCCTGTCTGTGTTTGTTTGTGTGCACTATATCTGAGAGTTGTTGACAGATCTGGGTGAAATTTGGTGGGCAGGTTGGGTGTGTGACAAGGATCATGAATTGATTAGATTTTGGTGAAGATCTGGATTTGCATACTATAATAACCCTGTGCTTGTGAAGTGAAAATCGAGGTTAAGTGATTGGCTGCATCCGTACATATGCATGTATGTCGTACGTGCGTGTCCGCATTTTAAAAATTTATTTTCTCGGCAACCCTGTGTCCGATATACACAACTTTTTCACCATCGGAGCGCCTCCTCCTGTATAAGTTTTATTGTCCCCCATCGCACCGCGGAGCGAAAGGGGGACTATGGTTTTCCCGTCCGTCCGTCAGTGCGTGCAGGCGTGCGTGCATGCGTACGTGTGTGCGTGCGTAAGCGAAGGACCGCATTCGAATTTGGTGTGTGGGTGCAACCCACGTCAAAATCCAAGATGGCCGCCGCCATGTATGTCTGAACCTTGTGAGTGGAATATCTTGAAAAATAAGCGAAGTACCAACGTCTAGTCTGGTGTGTGGGTGTATCTAGGCATAAGGAAGAACGCTATTGAAAATTGGGTCGCCACGTCAAAATCCAAGATGGCCGCCACCATATATATGTCTGAACCTTGTGAGTGGAATATCTTGAAAAATAAGCGAAGTACCAACGTCTAGTCTGGTGTGTGGGTGTATCTAGGCATAAGGAAGAACGCTATTGAAAATTGGGTCGCCACGTCAAAATCCAAGATGGCCGCCACCATATATATATGTCTGAACCATGTGAGCGAAATATCTTGAAAAATAAGCGAAGTACCAACTTCTAATCTGGTGTGTGGGTGTATCTAGGCATAAGGAAGAACGCTATTGAAAATTGGGTCGCCTCGTCAAAATCCAAGATGGCCGCCTTGCGTCTTCCACTTTGTCAACTCGCATCACTTCACCGACAGGGGACCAAAGCGTAACGCTTGTTTATAATTATAACATCATAAGTCACATGGTACAGTCACCATCTGGGAAAAAATTGCACCTCTATATATCTGAAACCGCTCCATGGAAAACATTGAAACATGGCTCATTGTCAAGTACTCCCCATGGGAACTAAGATATGTTAATGATGATGTCATCAGTGCCTTCATGATGATGTCATAATTTGACGAGTGCAACACTTGATCTGATCAGTATGAAATTTTTTTTCCTCTGCAACTGTTGGTCCCATGGACACAAAATTTTTACCATAGGAGCACCTCCTGCTGTATCTTTTTTAAAAAATGGTAATTATGACGTCATAGGTCAGGTGGTACAGGCGCCATCTTGGAAAAACTGAAAAACGTTGCACCTCTATCTCCGAAACCGCTCAATGGCTTATTGTAGCCAGCGAAGCTGGTGTTGTGAATAAACGCGTACGTATTATGTTGAAAACCAGATTATGCTGGATCCCTTGGGTTGAGAATTCCGAAGCTGTGATGCACCAAATCGCTCAATGGAGGCCGCCATCTTGCGGATGCAGAAGTATGTATAACAAATTGAAAAAGGTTCAATAGGAGTTTGTTTCACCCGTCTTTGTTTGATTCACAATCTTATGCACCTCTAATTTGTAATTAAAATACTTTAAGACCAACCTCGGCCCGCACGGGCCTGGTTATCTCCAACGAAAATCGTCACCAAACACCGGAACCAATGAGATTCGAGCATTTGAAAAAATATTTCTGAAACCAAATCACTCAATTGAGGCCGCCATCGTCCGGATGTGGAAATATGCATTTAAAAATTGAGAAAAAGTTCAATAGGAGTTTGTTTCACCCGTCTTTGTTTGATTCACAATCTAATGCACCTCTAATGTGTAATTAAAATACTTTAAGACCAAACTCGTTATCTTCAACGAAAATCGTCACCAAACACCAATGAGATTACCAATGAGATTTGAGCATTTCAAAAATTATTTCAAAAAAGCTTATTACGCATTTCGAAGGGTGAAAACGGCGTCAAATATTCTGAAATTGACGAAGAATTATTTTTTAGAAATCTCGCGGCCGTAGGGGCAAGTTTTTCACGGCCGGAAATATCCGAAGTTGAGACGGAATTCACCGAATTAATCAAGAAGTAAATTTTATCAATTTTAATCTCATCCAGAATGCAAATGGTGTCATTTTAGGTCTGAATTTGCGAAATTTTGTGAGCTGACCAATCAGCGATCAGCTTAGGTCAGCCAGTCAGCGCCAACGACACGGTTTGATTAACGACAGTCACACATTGCCGTTGAAACGGCGCTATCGTCTGATCTGTCGGCACTGATCTTACTGCAAGCTAACTTCTTCTGGTGGAGGAAGCCGCAGTGCCCGGAGAGAACCAGTCCTGACAGCGACTGAAGTTATAAGACTACACACATACTGTGAAAACGTATATTAAGCCCAGTTAAAATTTCTTAAAATAGGCCCTAAGCTAGCACATCGTATAGTTACTTCCTTAAGCGTCATGTAACATTTATTGTATGTAGGTATTGGGGAGGACTGTCTGCTCTTCTCTTTTAGTTTTACCAAGTCTTACCAGGTACGGTACCTACTACACCTACCTACTACCAACTACCTAACCTACTGATGCCATAGTGATGGGTAAAATAGTGGCAAGAGGCTTTGGCTTCGCCGGCTCATTGCGGCTTTGCAGTCGGGTACTAGTTGCCGGCGAAGCCGGTGTTGTCAATAAACGTGTACGTATTATGTCGAAAGCCAGATTATGCTGTATCCCTTGGCTTGAGAATTCCGAAGCGCAATGGAGGCCGCCATCTTGCGGATGCGGAAGTATGTATAACAAATTGAAAAACGTTCAATAGGAGTTTCTTTCACCCGTCTTTGCTTGATTCACAATCTTATGCACCTCTAATTGATAATTAAAATACGTTAAGACCAACCTCGGCCCGCACGGGCCTGGTTATCTTCAACGAAAATCGTCACCAAACACCGGAACCAATGAGATTCGAGCATTTGAAAAATATATTTTTAAAGCTTATAACGCGTTTCGGATGCTGAAAACGGCGTCAAATATTCTAAAATTGACGAAGAATTATTTTTTAGAAATCTCGCGGCCGTCGGGAATAGTTTTTCACGGCCGGAAATATCCGAAGTTGAGACGGAATTCACCGAATTAATCAAGAAGTAAATTTTATCAATTTTAATCTCATCCAGAATGCAAATGGTACCTACTACACCTACTACACCTACTACACCTACTACACAGACGGTACCTACTACACCTACCTACTACCAACTACCTAACCTACTGATGCCATAGTGATGGGTAAAATAGTGGCAAGTGGCTTTGGCTTCGCCGGCTCATTGCGGCTTTGCAGTCGGGTACTAGTAGCCGGCGAAGCCGGTGTTGTCAATAAACGCGTACGTATTATGTCGAAAACAAGATTATGCTGTGTCCCTTGGCTTGAGAATTCCGAAGCTCAATGGAGGCCGCCATCTTGCGGATGCGGAAGTATGCATAACAAATTGAAAAACGTTCAATAGGAGTTTCTTTCACCCGTCTTTGTTTGATTCACAATCTTATGCACCTCCAATTTATTATTAAAATACTTTAAGACCAACCTCGGCCCGCACGGGCCTGGTTATCGTCAACGAAAAGCGTCACCAAACACCGGAACCAATGAGATTCAAGCATTTGAAAAAATATTTCTAAAACCAAATTTATGCAATGGAGGCTGCCATCGACCGAATGCGGAAGTTTGCATAAAACAATTGCGAAAAAGTTCAATAGGAGTTTGTTTCACCCGTCGTTGTCTGATTCACAATCTAATGCACCTCTAATTTGTAATTAAAATACGTTAAGACCAACCTCGTTATCTTCAACGAAAATCGTCACCAAACACCGGAACCAATGAGATTCGAGCATTTGCAAAATATTTTGTTAAAGCTTATTACGCGTTTCGGACGCTGAAAACGGCGTCAAATATTCTAAAATTGACGAAGAATTATTTTTTAGAAATCTCGCGGCCGTCGGGGATAGTTTTTCATGGCCAGAAATACGGTATAAGTGGTTTACATAAAGAAAGAAAGCTCGGTTTGATTAATGACAGTCACACATTGACATTGCCGTTGAAACCGCGCTATCGTCTGATCTGTCGGCACTGATCTTACTGCAAGCTAACTTCTTCTGGTGGAGGAAGCTGCCGTGCCCGGAGAGAACCAGCCCTGACAGCGACTGAAGTTAGAAGACTACACACATACTGTGAAAACGTATGTTAAGCTCAGTTAAAATTTCTTAAAATAGGCCTTAAGCACATCGTATAGTTACTTCCTTAAGCTTCTTGTGACATTTATTGTATGTTGGTATTGGGGAGACTGTCTGCTCTTCTCTTTTACCAAGTCTTACCAGGTACGGTACCTACACCGACCTACTATCAACTACCTAACCTACTGATGCCATCGTGATGGGTAAAATAGTGGCAAGAGGCTTTGGCTTTGCCGGCTCATTGCGGCTTTGCAGTCGGGTACTAGTAATTAAAATACTTTAAGACCAACCTCGGCCCGCACGGGCCTGGTTATCTTCAACGAAAATCGTCACCAAACACCGGAACCAATGAGATTCGAGCATTTGAAAAAATATTTCGAAAACCAAATCACTCGATGGAGGCCGCCATCGTCCTGATGCGGAAGTATGCATAAAAAAATTGCGAAAAAGTTCAATAGGAGTTTGGTTCACCCGTCTGTTTGATTCACAATCTTATGCACCTCTAATTTGTAATTAAAATACTTTAAGACCAACCGCGTTATCTTCAACGAAAATCGTCACCAAACACCGGAACCAATGAGAGTCGAGCATTTCAAAAATTATTTTTAAAAAGCTTATTACGCGTTCTGGAGGGTGAAAACGGCATCAAATATTCTAAAATTGACGAAGAATTATTTTTTAGAAATCTCGCGGCCGTAGGTGAAAGTTTTTCACGGCCGGAAATATCCGAAGTTTTGACGGAATTCACCGAATTAATCAAGAAGTAAATTTTATCAATTTTAATCTCATCCAGAATGCCAATGGTGTCATTTTAGCCCAGTTAAAATTTCTTAAAATAGGCCTTAAGCTAGCACATCGTATAGTTACTTCCTTAAGCTTCTTGTGACATTTATTGTATGTAGGTATTGGGGAGGACTGTCTGCTCTTCTCTTTTACCAAGTCTTACCAGGTACGGTACCTACTACACCTACCTACTACCAACTACCTAACCTACTGATGCCATAGTGATGGGTAAAATAGTGGCAAGAGGCTTTGGCTTCGCCGGCTCATTGCGGCTTTGCAGTCGGGTACTAGTAAAGAACTCCACATGGTGAATAAGTATTGTTAACGATGATGCCATTGGTGCCTTAATTATGACGTTATAATGTGACAAGTACAATGCTTAGTCCGATCGGTTTGAAATTTCTTGAGCATGATCTACTCAACAATTATATTGGAGAATGTAAATTTATGATGTCATCGGTCACGTAGTCTGGTAGCCATATTGGGTCAAAGAAAAAAACGCAAAAAAAAACCAGAATAGTTGGCTCGCACCAATGGCGCTTTTCCATTGCACAGAACGGTACGGTGCGGTACGGTGCGGTACGGTGCGGTACGGTGCGGTACGGTGATCCCTGTGTCGTTTTTCCATCGCACAACAGAACCGTGAAAACAGGCGGAGTTATCTGAAGTGACGAAAAAAAGACGCGTCCGCTTTGTTAACGTAATTTCTCATACGACACTAAACTGTAAACAGCTCCGCAACAACAACAAAAATGTGTATTTTACTTGTTCGTCGGGTTTTGGTTTTATCTCCATGAGTTTTTTTTTTAGCGAAATGCAAAAAGAGAGAGGACGTGTTTGAGAAGAAGCTGAAAGACGCCAAAAAGAGGAAGAAACCTTTGCAGACAATTATGAAGACCTACAACGAAGATTTGGGCCTTGTTCGTCGGCGCGAACAAATATTGAACATAGCGTGACGGTTCTGTGACGATTGCCATTGACCAATCAACGGTCGGCAGTATTGCTAGCTCCACCCACAGGTCCGGGTTCGGCTCGCTTGGTACCTATCCATAACAGTTAACAGCAGCAACCAAATTTAGCACGGGTACTTAGGTACGGTACGGTTCGCTTGGCAATGGAAAAACGAAAAAACGGATTTTGGTTACAGTACGATATGGTACGGTACGGTACCGCGGTGGAAAAGCGCCATTGGTGTACAGGTTGGAAGTGTGACGAGGAAGAATTGATTCAATTTTTGTGAAGATTCGAATCTGGATATGAGAATTTTTCTGTTTTTAAAGTAGTTCTTCACCATGGAGAGATGCGGCCAATACGAAACAAGTCGAGGCATGGTATTTCAAAAAGTTTTGGATAGATTATGACAAAACTAGGTGGATGAGTTGGTCAAGTGACAACAACAACAAGCCGATTCGATTTTGGTTCAGGTCCGAATCCAGATCTGGCCTACAAGTGTGATACAAAACATAAACGGTTCAGCCTGGCAGGGGTATGCGCTCTGCTGAGTGCTGTTCTAGTTAGGCTACATCCGCCACCAAAGGTGGGTGGAGGTTATGTTTTCACACCTGCCTGTCTGTCTGTCTGTTTGTTTGTGAACAGGATATCTCAAAAAGTTGTGGACGGATTCGGACGAAATTTGGCAGAAAGGTAGTGTATGTGAAAAGGACGAAAAGATTAGATTTTAGTGAAGATCCGGATTCGGCTAGTAGAATTTTTTATGTTATTCCTCACCATTGGCATATAGGGCCAAAAACGATATACAGCAGGATATCAAAAAGTTGTGGACGGATGATTTTGATTAAATGTGATTCTGTATTGTGATTTTCTGGTCTACTCTGGGATGCAAAGCATAAACTGTTCACCTGGCAGAGGTATGCTCTCTACTGAGATTACGCTGCACATGAGATATGACAAGTGGGTTAGCAATTGGCTCATGTCCATGCATCCATCTGTCCGTGGACATACGTCAGTTTGTGATCGAGGAACAACTTGATTTAAATTGAATGTTGTATTTTTAACAGGAATCGGAAAACAAACTTGTCATTTTACAGTCCTTTATCTCTGAATTTGTCTTGATCGCACATGCACAGGGAGGAGTGATGTAATATTTTATTCTGTCTGCCTACTTGGCAGTCAAACAAAATTGACAAAATAGCTCTTAGTGTGCTGATTGTCACCTCTTGAGGTTATACTTCAGACCTCTGCTGATTTTGCAGGCCCTTTGGGTGCCCCATTGATCACTTGGGAGGCCCCCTGATACGAAATTGAAAATCTATACACTGAGCGACCCTGCGGACCATGTTGGTATTTTTTTTGTTGGAGTGTGCCTCTCCAGAGTATTCTCTTTTCGGAGTGTCCCATTTTTTTCGGTGTCCCTCTCTGGAGTGTCCTCTTTTTTTTTTCTTTTTTTTTGGAGTGTCCTTCTCAGGAGTGTATATTCATCCAGATGTTGCTGTTTTATCCCGTCCAATGTTTTGTGTTAGATCTTATATTGTTTGTGCTATATTTGTTGAATTTGTTTCGTATTGTTAAAAGCCTAATTTTCGCCTAACCCTGTCTGTTGTCTCTGTGCTCCTCGTTTTGCTTCTTTATTCCCAAATACTTTACTTCCATCTCCACAACATTATTATATTTCCAATCCTTGTTTCAAAAACTCCAAAAAAAAACTAAAAATGTAAAAAATATATATATAAAAATCCGACCCCAACCCTGCCTGCACCCGACTACAACTGCCTCCACCAGCTCCGACCCTAATCCTGCCTGCACCCGCTCTGACTGCAAACCTGCTTGCACTCATTCTGACCCCAGCCCTGCCTGCACTAGCTTCGACCTTAACCCTGCCTGCACCCGCTCAGGCCCCAACTTTGACTGCACTACCTACTCGGGCCCCAAACATTGCCTGCACACATTCCGATCCCAACCGTACCTGCACCCGCTGTGACTCCAACCCTGCCTCTACCCGCTGCGACCATAACCCTTTCTGCACCTGCACCAACAAAAACCTGCCTGTTCCCTCACCGACCCCAATACTTGCCTGCACCCTCACCGACCCCAACCCTGCCTGGGCCAATTACAACCCCCAACTCTGCCGGGGCCCATTCCAACCCCCAAACCCTGCCTGTGGCCCCTTCAACCCCACCCCTGCCCGGGGCCACTCCAGCCCCACCCCTGCCCGGGGCCACTCCAGCCCCACCCCTGCCCGGGGCCACTCCAGCCCCATCCCTGCCTGGGGCCGCTCCATCCCCACCCCTGGCCGGGGCCGCTCCATCCCCACCCTTGCTTGGGGGCCGCTCCAGCCCCACCCCTGCCCGAGCCCGCTCCAGCCCCACCCCTGCCCGGGGCCGCTCCAGCCCCACCCCTGCCCGGGGTCGCTCCAGCCCCACCCCTGCCCGGGGCCGCTCCAGCCCCACCCCTGCCCGGGGCCGCTCCAGCCCCACCCCTGCCCGGGGCCGCTCCAGCCCCACCCCTGCCCGGGGCCGCTCCAGCCCCACCCCTGCCCGGGGCCGCTCCAGCCCCACCCCTGCCCGGGGCCGCTCCAGCCCCACCCCTGCCCGGGGCCGCTCCAGCCCCACCCCTGCCCGGGGCCGCTCCAGCCCCACCCCTGCCCGGGGCCGCTCCAGCCCCACCCCTGCCCGGGGCCGCTCCAGCCCCACCCCTGCCCGGGGCCGCTCCAGCCCCACCCCTGCCCGGGGCCGCTCCAGCCCCACCCCTGCCCGGGGCCGCTCCAGCCCCTCCCCTGCATGGGCCCACTCCAACCCCACCCCCACCTGGAGCCGCTCCAACCCCACCCCTGCCTCCACTCAGGGGAGATGGATTACGAGAATGGGGGTAGAAGTGGTAATCGGGAGGCGCTTACGATGAAGGTTGGTGAAGGGAGTAATGATGAAGAGGGTTCCATACCTGATAAGTAATTGACTTGTATCTGCTTAATGACATTTAATTTGCTTTGAAAGTAATTCCTTGGTGTTTCGTAAGCCTTCAATGTAATAAGTAATCAAGAGAGACCAGCTCTCCCTTTCTCTTGCCCAGGTATGAAGGTTGCCATTATGGCACTTTCCATGTTCTTCCTCAATGTGGCTCAAGCAAAGGAAAAGCAGCAGCAGCAGCAGCAGCAGCAGCAGCAGCATGAGGAGAATAAGGTGGAAGAAGTGAAGAGACGTGTCATGGGGCCAAAGAAACCTCCACAGACGCTTTCACGAGGTGAGAACGACAGGCTTGACATGAGCCTGTGGGGACACCTTGCAGGTGATGCAAGTTTCATGAGTTCCTATTGAACTGTTATTGTGAGTTGAATTTTTGGGTGAAATAATTTTTTTGCATCTGTTACATTTTTTTTGTATTTTTTTTTGTGTACTGTATATATATTAATCTTGTTTTGTATTTTTGTATTTTTTTGTATCTCATGGAAGATTGAGTTGATGGAGACTGAGATGGTAAGATCCTGATAGTGCGGTAACAAGCAGTTACACAATCAGGGGAATCGAACAGATGTGAAAAGAGGATTGGAGAATTAGAGAGAACACAGTTACCTGCAAGTTGAGGTTTGGGTTAGTTGGGGTGTAAAATATCACGTGTTAGCATTGGAATGACATGAGTAGGTGGTGCGCCTCCTGTTAAAGATGTGGAGGGAAAAGTGGCATTAAACTGTTTCCTGAAGGCAGTTCCACAGACGGGAGAAAGGAGGAACTGAAGAGTTGAGGTGTGTGGTAAGCCTGGATTTTGAGGATTTAACCAGGAGATGCTAATTGGAAAAACAAGTGAGTCTTGGAAGAGCCGGGGATAGTCGGAGGGCTGAGAGAGTAGAGGGAGATTATCTGGAGGAGATGCAGTTTTAAAAACAGCCCACTGACCTGCCTGTAATGCAAGAACAACAGGTATTGTGCTTCAGCCTCATCAGGAGAAATTCCAATAATGTTGAGAGCTTAATATTCCACAGAATCTATGAGAGAAATATGATGCTGGGGCACCTGCCCATAGGGGAGAGCAGTACTTCATTGAGCTATGGATAAAGGCCTTGTAGATTGTAATTTTTTGGGGGGGACGGAAAGACTTGGAACAATGAAGATGTCTGCGACTGGCTCTTTAGGCAGCTTTGTTCTATGGTCGGCCCAGGAGAGGCCAGAGGCCATGGCTTATGATGAGACCGAGAGGTCCAAGAGACTCGATCTCTTCCAAAGGCTTGTTATGAAAAAATATATATACACACACACACACACACACACACACACACACACGATACTTTGACACAGGAGGAGGCCATTTGGCTCGTCATGACAGTGTGAGACTAAGATTTGCCATAATTTAAGGATATTTCCCATTTATAAGACCAGAATTTCATCCTTTCCAGAATGATGCAGCTTCTGTCTGCCTGTCAGTGGGATCAGGTACAACACAATCTCGACTTGTCTACAAAAAGGAAGAGGGTTTTCCACAGGATTGGAGAGGCCATTAATATAGATAAGGAAAAGGACTAAGCCTAAGTCACTGCCTTGGAGTATTCCTTCCTCCATTGGAGGAGGAGCGGAGGGGATGCTGTGCGCCGTTTTTCTTTCCAACAAATAAACTTTCCAAAATAGAGGAAGTTTCCCATCAAATGACATGTGGAAGTGAGAGAAGAGAGTGCATGATAGAACTGAGCACAGTTCCTGAGGTTTAATAGGACTGAGCACAGTTCCGAAAGCATCAGGACTGGTTGTGAAAGAGGTGCCAAGCTGGGTAAGAAACTTCACTGTGGCAGGGGAGAAGTCCACTTATTGTGGGAACATTCTGTAATGGTAGAAAGGGTGGATAAAGGAAGGGACATATTTGGGACCTTGGCCTCTGCCTTTTACTGGATGTAAAGTTTTGTTGGCAGAGGATCGATGACTCTATTTCCTTTATCAACCCCCATGCCCGTTTGTGAGATTCATTTATTACTTGGCAAAAAAATTTTTTTGGAATGGATGTTGATCACTCCGGTTTGTGTCTGTAGAGAGGTTTGTGTGTTTGTGTTTGTCCATTCACTTGAACTTGCCTACAGGTCACAATTTTAAACTGATCATCATGAAACTTCACCAAATGGTACAGTTTGTGGTCCGACAGAATCCTATTTATTTTTGAGGTCAAAAGGTCAAAAGGTCAACATCGGCCAAAAGGTCAAAAACCTTTTCAAATTTCTAAAATCCTCAATTTTCATCCGATTTACTTGAAATTTGAATAGGATTTTCATGTCAGCTGACTGATTTCAACCACCCATTATATTTGAGGTCAACATCGGCCGAATTTCAAAAATTGTCAATTTTCTCAGATTAACTTAAAAATTGAATACGATTTGCATCTCAGGTCACAGAATTCAATCACCAATTATTATTTTTGAGGTCAAAAGGATGCTCTACTGAGTGCCATTCTACCTTGTTTGTTTCGCCAAGTGTTGCTCTTTGAGTGATTTTTAAAAATTTTCATTAACCTTGCATCCTCTGTTCCGCGGAAGCCCTTTCTATTCACTATGGTGGTGGTGGTGGTGGTGGTGGTGGTGGTGGTGTTTCTCTCTCACTCTCACTCTTCCTCTCTCTCCCTCTCCCTCTCCCTCTCTCCCTCCCTCTCTCGTTGTACAGCCAAATGTTGCTTTGGCTTTTGACCTGCTTATCTATCTTTATATGAACTTCAAACTCGTAGTACAACTATATTGTTTTATCTACGAGTATTTCTATATCTATATCTCTGTCTACAGGGTGTCTCAATAAAATGTATACAGACTTTATATATCGAAATTTATACCATATACGTGTATATATTGTTGTGGAAAGTACTTCTGGGGGTAATAATGCTCAGCATAGTTTAGTTATCTTCCATAGTAAATGTCTTAGAATAAGTGAAAGGTAACTTTATCGTGATTATATATACTAGGGCATTGCCCGTACTATATCTATATCTAAAATTATATCCCCCCCCTCTATTTACATGAAATGGTTTGGTCCAAAGCGAACGGCTTCCGGAGTTTGGTAAAGAAATCGCCATCGCGTGCACAAACGCGCAGGAAAGCGAATGAATCGCAAATTCGTTTTTATTAGTTTTAAAACATAGTTTAACGCCAACATAGTTTGCAAACGTGAAATAAATGAATACGCTCTCAAATGTGCCATCCGAGGCAGAGTGTGTCCGCCACGTTCGGCACACGCGATAGTTCGCTGCTCTCTGATTGGTTGAATCGTTTTTTGGACATAGCTCGGTAAGTAATTGTCCGATTAATATGAAACCTTGAAAAGGCACATCCTCGGGTCCCCAGCAATATACCTGGCAAGTTAAAAGTATATCGGACCCGTGGTTGTCGAGAAACAGCGGTCACAGACAAACAAACGTACAGAGATTACTGGAATTATAGATAGATAGATATATATATATATATATATATATATATATGTATATATATATATATATATATATATATATATATATATATATATATATATATATTGTTACGGATTCGTCACTTCCGTCTTTGTCGTTTTCATCTACTTGAAGCATTTTTAGTTTCATGTACTATTATTGTTACAGTTTCAGTGTGAAATGGAGATAACTGTCTTCAAAGGTAAAAATAGTGTCTCAGAAGAAAAACGAAATGGGTGAGGGATAAACCGGAAGAAGAAGAAGAGGCGGGCGAGAGGATCGAGTGAGATCGGGGAAGAAAGGCCTATCTGCTTCGTGGTGTCGAGCAGACATTGTGGACATTGGTTGCAAGCGAATATTGGTTTCCCCAGGAAAGGGATTCCCGTGACAGTGTCGTTATTGCTGTGGCAAATAAACCTGCATGATGGGTTTTGGTTCCGAAAGTGAATCATCACTGGAGAGCAGGTACGCCTCCATTACCGGCCAGTCCGCCATTTCACCTCGCACCAGCCATTCGCCTGGTTTCCCATGTGTGTCGTGGATTTTCCCCGGAGAGATCTCAGCTTGGGAACCGCTGATCGTTCATGTCAGCTTCATTGTCTGGTGAACGGAAGGTGTGAACGGAAGGTTCCCAATCACCTTTTGGGTGAACTATTACCGGACCGACTTCGGCCCGACCTCTCACCAAGCGGCTCTTCTGCAGCGTCGGTGGTCAGCCGTCCTGGGTTCAGGTCTCAGTACGACCTTTTTCTTGTGATCACTGGAGCAGGGATCGACTTTGGCCTGGTATTGTGACCCAGTGACTTTGGGGAATGTTACATTTCGCTCATGTTGGAGTACTGTGAGTTATTGATTCAGAAATACATTGGTGGTACCATCATAGGAATTGTATGGTGTTTGCTGTGCAAGTCAGAGTTTCCTTGTACTTGAGTTAATTGTTATTATTGTGCGAGTTTGAATACAATACTTGGTTTTTGTATCAATTGATTGGTGTGGTTCTACCATTGGTCATTGGGACACACACATAATAGCTCATCTTTCTGCCATGACTCATTTCGGGGCTTGGAGGTACACCGTGACCAGGGTTTGGGGAGGAGCACGTAACAGAAATTGGGGGCTCGTCCAGGATTGAATTCCCTAACATTCCCAAATCTGCACTCTGCACTCCACGCGCGCCTGCCGGCACTCCACGCCCACCTGTAGGCATTCCCCATCTACCTGCAGACATTCCCCATCTCCCTGCAGGCATTCCCCATTCAGCTCTTCACATGCCGCAATCAAATTTTCCCCATCTAAATTTCTACCTTCACTTCCTTCCCACTGTGATTCCAATTTTTCCATTCCCGGTGCAATTCCCAATTTGCCTTCCCCCCGTTCCGATTCAAATTCTGCCACCCTTGGCTTCTCCTGGGCCCCATCGGCCCCATTTGTTCGTCCTTCCCTCAATTCATTCGTTTGTTCCTTTAAACTATCACTCATTCTTTTGATTCCTTCCCTAAATGTATTCCTTTGGGAGTCCATTTTGTTTTTCAATCCCTCAATTCTTCCTTCCAACTGCTCACTCTGGGCATTCATTTTATTTTTCATTTCTCCCATCTCATTACTCATTCTCCTCGTTTCGTCCTTCAATTCATTCTTTATTTCCCTCGTGTTGTTGTTCATTTGCTCATTCATTCCCCTCATTTCTGCACTGGTTTGTTCACTGTGCTCCCTCTGAGCCCTCATTTCCCTAAGCAATCGATCCAAAATCTGGTCGGTTATCGGGGCCGTCCCAACGGCGGGGGAAGCTCCACCACTACTCTCTACCCCCACTACTTCCGACTCACTCCCAATGCTTCCCGCATCTTCCATCCCTTCTTCCATCTTGCTTACCTCTTCCATCCCTTCTTCCATCTTGCTTACCTCTTCCATCCATAAAGAAGAGGTCGCTTCTCCGTGCGACCTTTAACAGGAATAAAATTTAACTTTTAACGACGTTCCGTCAGCGTCTCGCGCACCGATCGCCGATGCAAATTTATCGCCTCAGACTAAAAAATGTTGCGTGCAAATTCTCCACTCCCTGACACCAAATTTACTCAGGGTTCAATCCCACTCCTGACTACCAGTTGTCCTGCGAACCCCTCCGGTTAACACCAGGGACCGCGGAAGACCGAACGGATTTAACGGAGGCGACGAACAACTCGGATTCGGCTATAAAACGTGGAAAGAGGAAGGGAAGGGGAAGCTGCAGCAAAAGTGCTTACCTTCAGCGAACCGACGGCAGCTTCGATCCTGCAGGGAATTAATGAACTCACGAACGCCGAATTAGAATGTACAAAAATAAAGATTTATTCACGGCACCCGATAACAAGGAACGCGACGGTAATCAAATAATGGGCCTATCTAAGTGTCTACAGGTGTGCGTTGCCATAAGGCACAATGGTTTGATCACCAGGTTTGACACACAAGGGCTGTTATCTTTAATCCCTACAACTACCTGGCACCCGAACATTCTGGTATGTTCACAGGTATACTCCTTAACCGACAAACCGGACTAAACACACAGAACTTATTACAGGGCAGATTCCCTATCGTGACAGACGAAGCATGTTACCTATTCAGATCTACCTGACTCTAGATATTGCTCTACCCCACCGACATAACAATATATATATTGTTGCGGATCTCACCGTCGGCCCCTTTTCCCCTTACCAAGGGGGAATTAATCCCCTTGTCTGCGACTGACCGACGTGAGTCCTGAAGCTGCCCAGCTCCCTCCAGAGAGGCAGGTGAGCAACCTCGTTCGAGACCGCGGACAAGATGTTAATTTGCCGAGCGGATTAGCAGCTGCGGCTCGAACCATTAACAGAAACTAGACCCGATTCTTATGCGTTGGCCAAATCGTGCCACAGGTATTCAATGTGGAAAAGACAAGGACGAACGGATGTGAAGGAAAGAAGGAAAGATAGGAAGAACATGATTTATTATTACACTGTAACCCCGATATAACGAACTGCTCGGGAGACATAAAAAAAAGTTCGTTATTTTGAAGTGTTCGTAATACTGAATAACGTACGAATCACCATACTATCACACCTATTCATATGCAAAACTACAAATTATTTGTATTGTTCATTCATGTACATTTTATTGTTCGATTGTACGAATAAAAAACTTAAAAAGCATTGCTGTTGTGTCATTGTTCAAGTACATGTAATATTCAAGTACATGTTCAAGTACATGTACATGTTCAAGTACATTAAAAATCAGTGCTGAAATAATTCCGGCATCCATTGGCATCCATAATTGGCAATTCCGGCATCCATAATTCTGGCATCCATCTTCAGATTCGATAATGTTTCTCAGTTCTGGAATGAACTCGGCAGCCGCTGCATCGTCACATGACTTGTCTTCCCCGGAAATCTTGAGTGCGCGTATACCATGACGATTTTTCCACCGATAGAGCCATCCCGT
Source organism: Myxine glutinosa (assembly GCF_964187855.1). NCBI lineage: Eukaryota > Metazoa > Chordata > Myxini > Myxiniformes > Myxinidae > Myxine > Myxine glutinosa. The sequence continues at coordinate 86,167,812 of NC_136267.1, read as the reverse complement.
GGACCCGGTGAATTTTCTGTCCACACCATGCATTTCTTTTGATAATACTATAGCTTTCTCCATAACCATAGGGCCGGAAATCGGTATGTTGGCAGCTCATTGTTGTTCGAACCATAGATAGACTGCCTGATCGAGATCGCCGTCATTCGCCTGCCGCATTTTCTTCCGCTTCAAACCATCTTGTTGACTGCATTTGTGGACAAATTCCCGTAACTCCTTTTCCTTTCCTTTGAACGTTGATATGCTGCTCTTAGGAATGCCGTATTCTCTGGAAAGGTTTGCTGCTTTCTCACCAAGACTGAGATGATCAATGATACGGAGCTTGTCTTCAACTGACAAGATCTTGCATTTACGGGACGGTGTAGCCATATTGATTTGCCTTACGTTAAACAATATAATCTCATTAAATATGCGGGGGACAGGAAGTTCGTTCGTTATATCCGGAAGTTCATAATACTGGTGTTCGTTATAGCGGGGTTCCAGTGTATTTACACCAGACTGAAAGAAGAAAAGCACTCAAAGTAATATACAGGAAAATGGAAGGATCAGAAGGACACAGAGCAATTTCTAGCTTATCTACACAGTCTTACTTAAAACCCCAGACAAGACAAACAAAACAAACTCACGTACACAAATGGATGAATGAGGGCAGGAACGAATGGCTGTAAGGAGAGGAAGGTTCAGCTGGACGCAGGAGAACGGCCGGGCCGGGAGCGAGCAGCCGCCGACTCTCCACCCTCGGGTCCACACCGCCGGGATGTTCGCAGGAGCGCATCGGAGCGTGACGTGGCAAGGCTGGTTGGAAACAGCGTCTCCCTCACTCGTACTCCCGCAGGTTGCACGTCTCTCTTTACCAACTCAAGCGCCTACCTGACAGAAACTGCCTTCGTGCTCCCTCGCTCATCTGGCTCCCTCCCTCATCTGCTGCCTCAATCGTCTGCTGGTGGGGGCTCTCCCCCCACGGGTTATATAGCCACGCCCTACCAAGCCATGACCACACCTTACCAAGCCGTGCCTATCGAGTCCTGGTTGGGCGCAAGGGCTTCCTGGCTCCACCTCCTGAAGACGATGGGCCGGCCACGCCCTTCTTCCCCGAGTTGACCGCGTGCGTAATGGAGTCTTGGGGTGAAGGTGACGCCAATAACCCCACCCAAAGTTACTGTCACTTTGAAGAGGCCATGGGGGCATCGGAGGGATCCTATCCTATTTCAATTCGGTGCAATGCAGCTTCAATTAATGGGCGACAGAGCCTTAAACTGGAACACAGAATAAGGAAATAACTATTTAGAAGGGTATATGAAGTTCTAGGTGCATGCGATGGACTAACTAAGGGGATGACCTTTGACCTTTACACAAATGGAGGTATTTACAAGGAATCACCACAAGACGGTCATATTTACAAACACAGGATTCTCAAATCCGCAACACTGCACCCTTATCCGCCAGGCACGTCCCGGGCCTATAAAACTTTAACTTAGTGTGGCACGTAGGTGTAGTTCCCTCTACAATTGATCTGACCCTGAGTGTGACAGTTTTAAAACACAAATATGTATGTCCCTCTGCTGCATTGCACCCTGCCTAACAGAATCACGCCCACAGGATAACCGAATTGCGGAATGGATTTCAAACTAAACATGTACGGTGGGGAGCATTATTTACAAGTGACGCTGATTGTATTTACACTGCAACCCAGGACCTGCGATTTCCTTTGGGGGAAACAGAAAATCCTGTGGGTGGGGAGGAGACAGCATGCACTGCATCGACGCACCAGCACCAATAAAGAGCACCAAAACACCAAAGCACCATAAAGCACCAGAGTGCACAGTCACCATAGTTCCATTAAAAAAAAAAAAAACTGATGCTGGTCTGCCTCTTCGGCTCCCTCTGCTGGCTGTTGTTCTTCCAGATGTTGTCAACTTGTTCTTCTTACTGGCGGCCTATTTAGTGGATATAAAAAAAGCACAGAACGTGTCCATTTTTATTTATGGCCCACAGGGGCCGACTATGGGTGGTTCACCTGTGAGCTTGGTGCCACCTCACCGGGTCCGCAAGCAAGATATTGGGCCATCGTGGCCAGTCCCAGCAGAGGGGCCATGCCCCAACCCGTGGGGTCCATGAGTGGTGCTCAGCCACAGACATGTGGTCCATAAGTGGTGCGTGGATGCAGGCAGCTGGTTGCGAGGATTCGGGCACACCAACGCGCGCCCCCCCCCCCCCCCCCCCCCCCGCACGCTCCCCTCAGTGCCCAGAGAGCACGATCCATGGGTCGGGTAAGGAAGACAGAGAAGACAGGTGAGTGAAGGGTAAGGGCGCAAGGGTACACATCGAACAAGGCAATGCAGAATGAGGGGCGCATGGGAGCGAGCTGAGAAAGTTTTGTTCCTACGTACGCCCCCCACGTGACCTACACTGCCCCCCCTTGCCCCTCCCCGTATTTACAAAAGCCTACACATTTACAAATCCGTCACTACGTCTCGTCCTCCCCATATTTCCCCGATACCAAATTCGTCACAATCCCATTAATCCAAAATTTGCCATCACCAATTCATCATCAATCCTCATAAGGAGGGAGAGATGGAACATCAGCACAATGTCACACCCACGTCATGATGCGTCTCACATTCCAAACATTTGCACAAAAATAACAATAACAACATGGCATGGTGTGGCGTTCTGTCATCTCAGGTGAGTGGATGTAGATGGTGCGAGGAGATTCTTAATCCTAACTATCCTCTAAATGACTTTAATACACTTTACACTACCCGGGGTCTTTCCCTGCCAAACCATTGGCCATCTTACTCTCTATGCGGTTTTAAGAACCAAATTCCCATTGACCAAACTGTGGTGCTTCATCAATTTGGGGTCTCACTCCCCCGATTCAACTCCCTGTGCCTTTGCACAATTTCAGGACTGTGTCGTGTGGCTCTCCCAGCAGGTCTACCCACCTGCACACCTCCACCACTACAGTTGCCTCCGAGCTTACCTGCTCCTTACCCTAACCTATCTACCTGTGGAAGGCCCTCCTTGGCACTTACCCCACTCAGTGCCCTCTCTGGCACTGGGCTACCCGGGTCCATCCTTTGGATCCTCGGGCCCCATCCACAACAACTCTACCGGCTCCCAGAGCCCACCTGCGGCCTCACCTGGCCGACATCCTCACAGTGGCGGAGTGCCCATTTAACTACACACACTAACAGGCCACACCCTCAGCCATTTCCACGTCACTAATGCACCCATCCAAACACCATTCTTCCACATGCACCACAGATGCCAACATCCAACCACAATTTACCTATACCCTCTACCTAACTCTTAAACTACCCTCCCTGGGTATTCGTGATGGGGTCCATCCTCCCCATACACACCTTCGCACCATCCACTCCACTCCACAGTTTCGACCATACTCACTCCACACCATCCATTCCATACTCCATGTATTCCATACTCCATGTATTCCACACACCTGTTCATTTGCACACCTGTGCAATCACACCTGGTGCTTCCTGCACCCTCCTTCCTCCCAGGCTTCTTCAATCATTCCATACAATGCACAACCACAATTGTTCCTCATGCACTGCTCCATACACTTCCACGCTCAATACAACTCACAATCACCTCACTCACTCATACACTGCTCCATACACTTCCGATTCTCAAACACACGGCATCATCTGATCTATCTGGTTTCCTTCTAACTTGGTGCTCCCCGTCTTCCCTTTAAGCTAGGCACATACCACGTCGTTATCATCCAAACTAATCTACCTACGTCCCCACTACCTGTATGATGTCGCTACTTAAATCTCCAGTTACCTATGGTCAATCTTCTCTAGATCCCTATCATTTTATCCTAACCCTCCTGGGCTAGTTTTCACTGCCATAAACCCCATAAAACTATAGCTCATGTGCCCCCTTGGATGTGAGAGATGACAGAGTTGCCATCCCATCACATCGGGTATCTCCCACTATCAATTTTGCCATCAAATTCCAATTCTGCCCATCACTTTGCCAATCTGCCAATCATCAATTTGCCAATCATTACTGCCAATCCTATTCACTATTCCAAAATTTCGAATCCAAAACACTATCATCATCACAGTCCACTATATCTGAGCCTCTGTGCGTCGTTACATCATTAAAACTCGGCTTCGCAAAGCCGAGCAATGAATTCGGGTGGTTTGGTTGCCTGCAGGTTGAATCCGTCCGCATTTGGTTCAGGGGAGGCGGCTTGGTCGGGCCGAGATTCCACGCACCATCTCGCCACAGATCCTTGCGGCCTCCGGCCCAATGGCTCAATCTCGCCCGGTCGGATCCCCGTCCCCGCCACAAGGGGGCACCGTTCCGATCCCTTCTACCTGCCCTCGAACCGGACTGGTCGCTTTGCCCGGCAAAGCCCGGACTCGACCGTGCGGGGCGGGGCCAGGCCCGAATCGGCAACGACGCTTCGAAGAGAAGCGACGCAGCACCGACCCGCGCCGGGCCTCGCATCCAACAAAGCGCACCGCGCCCCAAGTGCTCGCATCGGCTATCCGTCGCCCTAAACGCTGCCCCGGTCAATGTCGATGCCTCCTCTGCATGCTCACACCACGCGTTCCGTTTGTTGCTCATACATCCCATGCTCTTCGGCAATTCCACCACCGTACTCCCTGTTACACACCACACCTCTCACGCACCCTCTTGCGCACACTCGTCGTTCGCACACTTCGTTCCACACCTCTCCTCCGTTACGTCCCCCATAACACTCACCATGGGCGTGCACTCTTGCATCCACCCACTCACGCGCTTCAATGGGGTCTCCCAAACCCGCACCACAACCAACTCAGGTGTGCTTCCTCGCACACTCATCCCAAGCGTGCATCCTCGCACCCGCTCCTCAACCAACTCACTCTCTGGGTCACTCTCACCCTCGCACGTACACTCCGTATCACTCTCACTCTCTGTGTCACACTCCATACACTCCGACATGCATTCCCGCTCGCACTCGGTTTTACTCCCACACTCTATAACACTCTCACTCGCCGACGCACACTTTTTCCTCACATGAGTGCCATTCTTTCGTACACCACGCCCCACGGACCTCGCACAAAAGCCCGGGTGCCATATCGACCCCAATCACGCGACAATTCTCTTCGTGCCAAACACTCTGCCGAAAAACCTCTTAGCACCATATACAGCCCGTCTCACCTTCGGGGTTCTTCTTCCTCCCTGCACCAACACCTGCAAATCTTTATAAGGATTAAGCATGGCATCAAGGTGTGAGCACGGACTTTGCACATTATCCATTCCTTCCTCCAACTGTTGCTCTTCTACGTCTGTCGTCTCTACAATTTCGATTTTAACTATTGCTTTTTCTTTGACGACCGCTGGCTAAAATTCCCTCTACTTCAGCGGTGGCTGGCTGCCCCATACCCCGGGTCGCAATCTCTATACCCGTCATTTTACCCGCGCTTTTCTCCGCCTCGCTCAACCAGTGCTCCTCGACCCGCTTTACCTCGTCGTGCACCCTTGGGATCCTCTCGCCCAACATGCGATCCATGGTCTCCCCACATTTTTGTGCGCTCTCCCCACATTTTTGTATGCGGTCACCCATTCTGTCCCCAACTTTACCGATTCACTCCAATTTGCTTCCTCGCCCCCCGATTTGATTTTCTAATCGCTCCCCCATTCTGTTTTACATTCGTTCCAATTGTTCTCCCATCCTGTCCATACTGTCGTTCTTTTTCTGTATTTCCGCCATGAATTGGGCCATGAAGGCTTGCATTTGGACCACCCCCATTGGCGCAGCGGGCGTGGCCGCCGCAACCATGTGCGAGCCGCCATTTTGTGCGCCTCCAACCTCGTGCGCGGCGTCGCCATTTTGTGCGCCTGAACCCTCCGCAACCCAATGCGTATTCGCGAGTCCCATTACTCCCAAATCCTCCCCTGGGTCCTGGGTCGATTCTACCCCGCCCCCCTTCTAACTCACCCACCAGCATCCGCTCGCCTTGATCATCCATGGCACGATTTTTAATTTGGAATATGTTTAATAAAATTTTGGCCACTCGTAATTTGAGTGCGCTAAGCGCACTTCAGGTCCGAATCTCGCTCCTGACACCAATTGTTGTGGTCAATAGTACAATTGGTGTCCAAAATTTGGGCTAAATAAATTTAGTCCCAGGTTCGAATCCCAACTCCTGACTACCAATTGTTACGGATCTCACCGTCGGCCCCTTTTCCCCTTACCAAGGGGGAATTAATCCCCTTGTCTGCGACTGACCGACGTGAGTCCTGAAGCTGCCCAGCTCCCTCCAGAGAGGCAGGTGAACAACCTTGTTCGAGACCGCGGACAAGATGTTAATTTGCCGAGCGGATTAGCAGCCGCAGCTCGAACCATTAACAGAAACTAGACCCGATTCTTATGCGTTGGCCAAATCGTGCCACAGGTATTCAATGTGGAAAAGACGAGGACGAACGGATGTGAAGGAAAGAAGGCAAGGTAGGAAGAACAGGATTTATTATTATTTACACCAGACTGAAAGAAGAAAAGCACTCAAAGTAATATACAGGAAAATGGAAGGATCAGAAGGACACAGAGCAATTTCTAGCTTATCTACACAGTCTTACTTAAAACCCCAGACAAGACAAACAAAACAAACTCACGTACACAAATGGATGAATGAGGGCAGGAACGAATGGCTGGAAGGAGAGGAAGGTTCAGCTGGACGCAGGAGAATGGCCGGGCCGGGAGCAAGCAGCCGCCGACTCTCCACCCTCGGGTCCACACCGCCGGGATGTTCGCAGGAGCGCATCGGAGCGTGACGTGGCAAGGCTGGTTGGAAACAGCGTCTCCCTCACTCGTACTCCCACAGGTTGCACGTCTCTCTTTACCAACTCAAGCGCCTTCCTGACAGAAACTGCCTTCATGCTCCCTCACTCATCTGGCTCCCTCCCTCATCTGCTGCCTCAATCGTCTGCTGGTGGGGGCTCTGCCCCCACGGGTTATATAGCCACGCCATACCAAGCCATGACCACCGAGTCCTGGTTGGGCGCAAGGGCTTCCTGGCTCCACCTCCTGAAGACGATGGGCCGGCCACGCCCTTCTTCCCCGAGTTGACCGCGTGCGTAATGGAGTCTTGGGGGTGAAGGTGACGCCAATAACCCCACCCAAAGTTACTGGCACTTTGAAGAGGCCATGGGGGCGTCGGAGGGATCCTATCTTATTTCAATTTGGTGCAATGCAGTGTCAATTAATGGCGACAGAGCCTTAAACTGGAACACAGAATAAGGAAATAACTATTTAGAAGGGTATATGATTTTCTACGTGCATGCGATGGATTAACTAAGGGGACGACCTTTGACCTTTACACAAATGGAGGTATTTACAAGGAATCGCTACAAGAGGGTCATATTTACAAACACAGGATTCTCAAATCCGCAACAATATTGTTATAGATCGCGGTTAGATGTTATAGACCGAGCGGTGGTGTAAGACCGCGACCTAACAAAACTCACCCGATTCACCCAGACTTTGGCCGTATCGCACCCCAGCTGCTCAATGAGGGAAAAGACGAAAACGACGCAATGCAAAGAGGAAAACGAAGGCAAAGAAAGGTTTGGAAATACGACTGAATTTATTGACTATTTACACACAAGCAAAAATAAAGCAGTCACGTTTATTTACAAGCACATAAGACGCAGGTGACACAGGGAAAATACTAGCTTATACAGACTTAATTAACCCAGGACAGAACAAACAAAAGACTCTGACTCACGCGGGGAATTGCAGGAGGTGGATGGCTGGAGGTGAACGCTTGGTGGAGCCAACGCGGAGCTTGGTGGAGCTGAACGCTTGGTGGAGCCAACGCGGAGCTTGGTGGAGCTGAACGCTTGGTGGAGCCAACGCGGAGCTTGGTGGAGCTGAACGCTTGGTGGAGCCAACGCGGAGCTTGGTGGAGCTGAACGCTTGGTGGAGCCAACGCGGAGCTTGGTGGAGCTGAACGCTTGGTGGAGCCAACGCGGAGCTTGGGGGATTGGTGTGACGGGTTCTCTCTCCTTCCTTAGTCCCACCCAGTCCAACAACTTCCTCTCTTGCTTCAGGACTCTTTCTCTCTCTTTCTTGGTCCCTCACTCTTTACTACCGACTCCTCACTGCAACCAACGCAACCACTTGACCACCACCTCTACTGACTGACTCTTCACCACTCTGCACTTGACGACCGACTCCCAACCAACTCAGACCAACTCAAAGTCCAACTCCAGGCCTTTCTGTCTTCTGCTCTCCTCTGTAAAAACGCATCTCCTTCAGTCCTTCTGGACACGCCCTTGCCTTGGGTTATATAGGCCCCCGCCCCTCAACCTTTGCGACCCTCCCCGATCGCTCTTCCTCCGCCCTCTCTAGCCGAACCCCTGGCTCATGGTTGGTCGAGTGGGGCGGGCTCACTCCTCCCCTCTATGACGAGGTGGAGACACGCCTTTCTTCCCCGACTCGAGCCTCGTGGTCAATGGCGGATGAAGGGAAAAACCGACCAAAATGCGGAAGGCGCTTCGAATTGCAATTGACGGAAAGGGGGGAATGGAAGGGAATCTATCTCTTTCACTGGTGCAATGGAGTATTTTAATTAATGGAAGACACAGTCTTACGCTAATACACATAATAAGGATATAACTGTCAAAAGAAAGGATATATCGTGTCCTGCATGTATGTTTTTATGGACTAACTACGGGAACGCCCTTTGACCTTTATACAACCACAACGGAGGGAGGAGGGGTGATATTTTACAACAACCTTTTACAACAACATTTTACCACAACAACAAAATAAAAAAACATTCTCATATCCACAACACTATATATATATATATATATGTATATGTATATGTATATATATATATATTGTTACGGACCGCGGATAAGATGTTGTGTTTGCCGAGCGGATGGCACCGCGGCCGAACAGTTGCCCCGACTAACCCGATTCCCGAACGTTGGCCGGATCGCGCCACAGATATTCAATATGGAAAAGACAAAAGCGACACGGATGTGAAGAAGAAGAAGAAGAAGAAGAAAACAAAAAGGTTGGAAATACTACTAAATTTATTCTTACTATTTACACGCTCAAAGTAACCAAGGAAGAAGGAAGGATAAGAAAATAATATACAGAAGAATCAGAGACACAGTGCAATTATTATTAACTTATACAGCTTAATTAAGACCCAGGGACAAGACACACAGAACAAACTCACGTACACAAAAGGATGGAAAGGCAGGAGGTGGATGGCTGGAGGGAGTGGAAGGTCCAACGGATACTGCAGCACGATCGGCGCATTTAGCAGCCGCCGTTCCTTCGCGGCCCTGCTCAAAACTGCCGTCCAGGCCCCCAAGCTGCTGTTGTTGCTGCTGTGGCTGCGTGGACGTCGCGTGCTCTTTTCAGGACTCGTCTCTCTCGTCTTGTCAAAGCTCATCTGCTTCTGTAAAAGCTCATCTGGTCCAACCACTTCTGTAAAAGCTCATCTGGTCCAACCACTTCTGTAAAAGCTCATCTGGTCCAACCACTTCTGTAAAAGCTCATCTGGTCCAACCACTCAACTCAACCACCACAACTCAACAACCACCTTGCTTCTTGCGCGCGCGCTTTTATAGCGCCTCAGGCGATCAAGCCGCCGGCCTTCAGGACACACCCATCGGTCAGCTCGCCTCGGCCCTGATTGGTCGGCACGGCCCTCTGGCTCCGCCCTTGATGACGATGGGCGGGCACGCCCTTCTTCCCCGAGCTGAGCACATGCTTAATGGCGGCTTTGGGGCGAAATCAGCAACCACCGCTGTAACAAACCTGGCAAACTGCCCAGTGCGGTTGGCAATGGAGACTTGGAGGGGATGTAGCTGGAAATGGAGATTTTGGGAATGGGAATGAAAGGGGATCTATCTTGTTTCACTTGGTGCAATGGAGTGTCATCTTAATGGAAGACAAGGCCTTACCCTTGTAGTGAAATCGTATTCGTACTGAACCCGGGGTGATGCTCGTTGCTCGTTGACACCACTAGGGGCGTGACTATAAGACCCACTGCTGCGGACGGAGCTCCGAGACTTCTCCTGTGACACGTTACATCTAGTAGACTCGCTAACGGTATGCCTGCATAGAATATCCAGCTTGCTTGCATTGAATGTTATGAATGGTCCCATGTGATGTCACATCGTATACTGATTGTATTTCCTACTCTACAGGATGATGTCATGATCTAAATGCAATTAAACCAACCCGTTGGACTAAAGTTGTGTGGACCTGATTGGTTTTCCACAACACTTAATTGCATTTAAGATCTACCGACATGGCTGGCAACAAGACGCTGACGGTGTCCGTATTCTGCGCCGACCCGCAAGCCCCGGATGGTGGCTTGCAACTGAAGCACTGGCTCAGAACAATGGAGAATCTTTTTGATGAGCCTGAGACCGCGCCGACTGCTGCCGCGAAGCTAGCCACACTACATTCAAAAATCGACTACCGGGTGTACAACTCTATCGCTCAATGCGCGACGTATGACCTCTCCATCGCGGAGCTCAAACGGCTGTACATAAAGGAAAAAAGCCCGGTGTATGCACGATATTTGCTGCAAACGCGACGTCAGCAACCCAACGAGGCGATGGACCACTATGCCCAGGAGCTCCGGCAGCTCTTGCTGGACAGCGTCAGGGAGCCACGGACTCCCGCGCAGGCTCAGGATGATCGTCTTTTAGATGCCTTCATTGCAGGGGTCTCCTCCCAGGAACTAAGGCTCAAACTCTTAGAGAAGACCGACCTGACCTTCGCTACGGCACTCGAGCAAGGGACAGTATACACTGAGGCGCGGATGCAATCGAACACCTATGATCGCACGCGCCTCTTGGCGGGCACCACACTACACGCCCGGCCAGAGAGTGCTACCGCCGAGGACGCGGATCCGCCCGCGGAACTCCGGGATGCTCCGGAGGAAGACCCAGCCCTAACGGCTGCCGTTACGACCAGACCCAAGGCCTTACGCGGGGCCGCATGCTTTTTCTGTGGGGGGCCACGCCATGCCCGGGTCGTGTGTCCGGCACGAGACGCTATATGCCATTTGTGCTCGCAAAAGGGACATTACGCGAGAGTGTGCAGGAAAACGGCATGCGGCTCGCGGCTCATTGACTCGCGCGGTCGCGGTCGCGTGGGCGCGACGACCTTGAATGGGCTCATTGCGGAGCCCGAGAGCCGAGCCCGAAACCCGGCGCCTTACCCGAATTCGAAGGGGAGGGCCCCTCTCTGCGGGCCCCTGGGCGCTCAGACGTCCTTGGCGGGCGTCACCGGACAGCCACCACCGTCTCATCCTCCATCGGGCACGAAGTACGTGTCCTTGACCAAACTCCGGGCCACGCAAGGGGCTTTGAAGCCTCGCCAAGCCCCAGCGGAACGTTCTCCTCATGTCGTCCACGAGCTAACGGTGGCCCACGCCCCGACAAAGGCGATTCCAAATACTACGGAAGCCTTTTGCTGCCAAAAGTGTCAAAAGGCGATTTCGAATACTACGGAGGCCTTTTTCTGCCAAAACTGTCAAAAGGCGATTTCAAATACTACGGAGGCCTTTTCCCGTCAGAATTGTCAGATTTTGAATCGCGAAACACCGGAATGCTTGGGAAAGCCCTCTGATGGCGTTAATGGATTCCCCATGGTCAACGCAGACTCCGGCCACGACCGCAAAACTGCTGCTGGCATAGGATCCACCCGCGAGGCTGGTCCGACCCATTCGGGGGGCTCAGTCCCGCTCCCAGCAGCCTCGTCTGGCCTGGCTCAAGCCCTTATTCCCCTCATGGTCGAAGGCCATTGTGTTCGAGCCTTGGTGGATACAGGGTCTACGGATAGTTTCATCGACCAGCGACTTGTGCTCAGGCATGGATGGCGGATCTGGAGGTCTACGAGACGGATCTTCATGGCTTCCCAGGGGCTTCGACTCAGCACGAAGGGGGAATGCCGATTGAAACTCGTGCTAAAGGGACGGGTTTTCCCTGATGTACACCTTATGGTTTTACCCGCTTTATGTGCTGATATTCTGTTAGCACATGATTTTCTTAAGCTGCATGGACGTCTGGTAATGGAGTTTGGTGGGCCTGACACGCTTGTTGTGGGGGCGGACGACGCGCTTGCGGTGTGCGCCCTAGCGCAAATGGACGTCCAGCCGCTTTCGCTGTTCCCCAATCTAACCTCCGACTGCACCCCTGTCGCGGTGAAATCACGGCGCTACTCTCGCGCAGACATGCAATTCATTGCGGATGAAACGGCTCAGCTCTTGAAAGACGGCATCATAGAACCTAGTAGGTCGCCGTGGCGCGCCCAGGTCTTGGTGGTGCGCAGCGAGGCCCATCGCAGACGCATGGTAATCGACTATTCCCAAACGATTAACCGCTTTACACAGCTGGATGCCTACCCCCTTCCGGGGATGGACGCGCTAGTGCAACAGGTGTCCCAGTATTCGGTCTATAGCACTCTCGATCTCCGTAGTGCGTACCACCAGATCCCTATCTCTAGGGCGGATCGTATCTATTACCGCCTTTGAGTCGGGGCAGCGGTTGTACCAATTTACGCGGTTGCCTTTTGGGGTAACGAACGGGGTCGCTTGTTTCCAGAGGGCCATGGATGACCTCGTTGCGCGGGAGCACTTAACCGATGTTTTCGTCTACCTCGATAATCTTACGGTTTGTGGATATGACCAAGGGCACCATGATGCTAATCTGAAGCGCTTCCTTGAGGTCGCGCAGCGGTATCACTTAACTATGAACGAAGATAAGTGCCAATACTCCCTACGCACGATAGATCTTCTGGGGTACACCGTGACCCATGGCTCTGTCGCTCCGGATAAGGAGCGTCTGCGACCTTTGCTCGACATGGCCCCTCCCTGTGATCGGGCGTCCCTGAAGCGCGCCCTTGGGCTGTTCGCCCATTACTCCAAATGGGTGCAAAGTTTCTCCGTGAAACTTCGCCCCCTCGTGGCCTGCGACACCTTCCCCCTGAATCCGGCCGCTTTGGCGGCCTTTGAAGGCCTTAAGGCCGACATCGCCCGAGCCGCCGTGGCGACAATCGACGAGAGCGGCTCGTTCGTCCTCGAAAGTGACGCCTCGGATCAGGCCATTGCGGCGACCCTCTCCCAAGGGGGGCGTCCCGTGGCTTTCTTTTCACGGACTCTTACCACCGCTGAGCGGAGACACTCGTCCGTTGAAAAGGAAGCGTATGCGATCGTCGAGTCTATTCGGCGATGGCGCCCGTACTTACTCGGGCGGAGCTTCCAAATCATCACGGACCAGCAAAGCGTTGCGTTCATGTACGACACCTGACACGCCCAGCGCATTAAGAATGAGAAAATCACTCGCTGGCGTATCGAACTCGCCGACTTCTGTTACACCATCAAATATCGCCCGGGGAAGGATAACCAGGCCGCCGATGCCTTATCACGACCGGCTACATGTGCGGGTATCACCTCTTTGGAGGGCCTACGGGTGCTGCATGCCACGGCGGGCCATCCCGGCATAACGCGTTTCGCTCATTTTGTGCGGTGTGGGAATCTCCCATACTCGATTGACGATATCCGCCGTATCTGTCGCGACTGTGCTATCTGCGCGGAAATCAAACCGCGTTTCTATAACCCTCCCATGGGGACTCTGGTGAAGGCTACACGCCCGTGGGAATGCTTGGCGATGGATTTCAAGGGCCCATTGCCGGTGTCGAGCGGCTCTCGCTACCTGCTCACTATCGTTGATGAGTACTCGCGATTCCCCTTTGCTTATACGTGCGCGGACATGACTGCTGCCACGGTGATGCGATGCTTACAGAACTTGTTCTCAATGTTCGGTTACCCGGCCTATGTCCATACCGACCGGGGTGCAGTCTTCTTGTCTCAGGAGGTGCGCGGCTATCTGCTCCAAAATAACATTGCTTCTAGTTACACCACGCCGTACAGACCCCAGGCTAATGGGCAGATCGAACGCTTCAACGGGATTATCTGGAGGGCCGTCATGCTCCACCTCCGGACCCTCGGCCGGGGCCTCGATAAATGGGCTTGGTCGCTACCTGCGGCGTTGAACTCGATCAGGGCTCTCCTGAGTACGGCAACCAACCAAACTCCCCACGAGCGACTTTTCCACCACCCCAGGAGCTCGGGGTGTATACGGTCTTTGCCCAGTTGGCTCGCTGGGCCCGGGCCGGCCTACCTTAAACGGGCGGTTCGCGCGAGCATGTACGACCCCCTAGTGGACAAAGTGCAGATTCTCCAGGCTAATCCTGAGCATGCTCGTGTGATGACGACTGATGGTCGTGAGACTACTGTCTCCGTCCGTCACCTTGCCCCTTGCGGGGTCGACGACCTAAGTAGGGAATCGGACGAACCGATCGAACCCATCTATGAGACTATGGCCTCTCCCGACGCTCCCATCGCCGAAAGTCTACCGACCCTCCCCTCGCCGAGACTACCTGGGCCCGACGACTTGGAGTTACCCCCTTCGTCACCCGACCCTGTTGGCGCCTCCGACGCCGGGGACACAGGGATACGTGATGCCGTACCCGGGGAATTTCGGACGCGTGCTGGCAGAGAAATTCGCCGCCCGGCCCGATACGGTTGGGTCGACTGATGTTCCGCACCCTATTCGTGCTGACGCTCACTCGCTTTTAGCCGCGCTGCCGTATAATTCTGACGGGGGGAGAATGTAGTGAAATCGTATTCGTACTGAACCCGGGGTGATGCTCGTTGCTCGTTGACACCACTAGGGGCGTGACTATAAGACCCGCTGCTGCGGACGGAGCTCCGAGACTTCTCCTGTGACACGTTACATCTAGTAGACTCGCTAACGGTACGCCTGCATAGAATATCCAGCTTGCTTGCATTGAATGTTATGAATGGTCCCATGTGATGTCACATCGTATACTGATTGTATTTCCTACTCTACAGGATGATGTCATGATCTAAATGCAATTAAACCAACCCGTTGGACTAAAGTTGTGTGGATCTGATTGGTTTTCCACAACAACCCTAATACACATAATAAAGATATAACTATCAACAAAGGGGGAAATCTATGATTGGCTGACGTGATTGTTTATGACCTAATTATGGGACGCCCTTTGACCTTTATACATAACTGGAGTAAGGAGGGTCCAGAATAAAGCACTAATAATAAAAAACACAATAAAAAAAACACAATCCTCATATCCACAACAATATATTATATACATCATATGTTTTGTTTTCCTGATTTAATATTTTTGTAATTTGAATCTGTTTCTTGCATCTCTATCGGATTTGAACCTGGGTTCCATGCATTATGAGCCATGGGTTCATATGGAGACCAGAATTGGTCAAACCGATTTATTTTGATGGCCAAATGAACAAGTTGGGGGTGAAGGGGTTAGAGGAGTTTGAGGTAGTGGCAAGAGCGGTATTTCAGGGAAGAAATCATTACCTGGGATGCTGAGTAAGATTCTCTTCCGATTGCTTTGATTTGTATATAATTTCAGATTCTCACGGTTTGGTGATTTTTAATCTCTGCATTAAAGCTGTTTGTTTCACAAAGTTTTGTATGCAACCAGAAGTAACCAAACGTAGAGTAAATGTTTAATTGGATGACTCGTCGCCAAGAAAATAATTGTGTCGACGACGAAAAGAGTTCCTCATTTACCATACTAACAGTGTGCTTACTGTTCGTGAAGTACTGTCTTACTGATTATGTGTAAAGCAGATTATGTAAATTTCAAAGTAAATTGTGTAAAGGCGTGTTGATGTGTAATGTTGTAAGGGGAGGTTGATGATGTGTAATGCTGTAACGTGAGGTTAATGATGTATAATATTGTAAGGGGAGGTTAATGATGTGTAAGGGATTGTGTAATATTTTAAGGGAAAGTTGATGATGTGTAATATTTTAAAGCAAGGTTGATAATGTGTAATATTGTAAGGGGAGGTTAATGATGTGTAAGGGATTGTGTAATATTTTAAAGCAAGGTTGATAATGTGTAATATTGCAAAGGAAAGTTGATAATGTGTAATATTGTAAGGGGAGGTTAATGATGTGTAAGGGATTGTGTAATATTTTAAAGCAAGGTTGATAATGTGTAATATTGTGAGGGAAAGTTGATAATGTGTAATATTGAAAGGGGAGGTTAATGATGTGTAAGGGATTGTGTAATATTTTAAAGCAAGGTTGATAATGTGTAATATTGTGAGGGAAAGTGATAATGTGTAATATTGTAAGGGGAGGTTAATGATGTGTAAGGGATTGTGTAATATTTTAAAGCAAGGTTGATAATGTGTAATATTGTGAGGGAAAGTTGATAATGTGTAATATTGAAAGGGGAGGTTAATGATGTGTAAGGGATTGTGTAATATTTTAAAGCAAGGTTGATAATGTGTAATATTGTGAGGGAAAGTGATAATGTGTAATATTGAAAGGGGAGGTTATTGATGTGTAAGGGATTGTGTAATATTTTAAAGCAAGGTTGATAATGTGTAATATTGTAAGGGGAGGTTAATGATGTGTAAGGGATTGTGTAATATTTTAAAGCAAGGTTGATAATGTGTAATATTGTGAGGGAAAGTTGATAATGTGTAATATTGTAAGGGGAGGTTAATGATGTGTAAGGGATTGTGTAATATTTTAAAGCAAGGTTGATAATGTGTAATATTGCAAAGGAAAGTTGATAATGTGTAATATTGTAAGGGGAGGTTAATGATGTGTAAGGGATTGTGTAATATTTTAAAGCAAGGTTGATAATGTGTAATATTGTGAGGGAAAGTTGATAATGTGTAATATTGTAAGGGGAGGTTAATGATGTGTAAGGGATTGTGTAATATTTTAAGGGAAAGTTGATAATGTGTAATATTGTGAGGGAAAGTTGATAATGTGTAATATTGTAAGGGGAGGTTAATGATGTGTAAGGGATTGTGTAATATTTTAAAGCAAGGTTGATAATGTGTAATATTGTAAGGGAAAGTTGATGTGTAATATTGTAAGGGGAGGTTATTGATGTGTAAGGGATTGTGTAATATTTTACAGCAAGGTTGATAATGTGTAATATTGTGAGGGAAAGTTGATAATGTGTAATATTGTAAGGGGAGGTTAATGATGTGTAAGGGATTGTGTAATATTTTAAAGCAAGGTTGATAATGTGTAATATTGTGAGGGAAAGTTGATAATGTGTAATATTGTAAGGGGAGGTTATTGATGTGTAAGGGATTGTGTAATATTTTAAAGCAAGGTTGATAATGTGTAATACTGTGAGGGAAAGTTGATAATGTGTAATATTGTAAGGGGAGGTTATTGATGTGTAAGGGATTGTGTAATATTTTAAAGCAAGGTTGATAATGTGTAATATTGTAAGGGAAAGTTGATAATGTGTAATATTGTAAGGGGAGGTTATTGATGTGTAAGGGATTGTGTAATATTTTACAGCAAGGTTGATAATGTTTAATATTGTGAGGGAAAGTTGATAATGTGTAATATTGAAAGGGGAGGTTAATGATGTGTAAGGGATTGTGTAATATTTTAAAGCAAGGTTGATAATGTGTAATATTGTAAGGGGAGGTTAATGATGTGTAAGGGATTGTGTAATATTTTAAAGCAAGGTTGATAATGTGTAATATTGTAAGGGGAGGTTAATGATGTGTAAGGGATTGTGTAATATTTTAAAGCAAGGTTGATAATGTGTAATATTGTAAGGGGAGGTTATTGATGTGTAAGGGATTGTGTAATATTTTACAGCAAGGTTGATCATGTGTAATATTGTGAGGGAAAGTTGATCATGTGTAATATTGAAAGGGGAGGTTAATGATGTGTAAGGGATTGTGTAATATTTTAAAGCAAGGTTGATAATGTGTAATATTGTAAGGGAAAGTTGATATTGTGTAATATTGTAAGGGGAGGTTAATGATGTGTAAGGGATTGTGTAATATTTTACAGCAAGGTTGATAATGTGTAATATTGTGAGGGAAAGTTGATAATGTGTAATATTGTAAGGGGAGGTTAATGATGTGTAAGGGATTGTGTAATATTTTACAGCAAGGTTGATAATGTGTAATATTGTGAGGGAAAGTTGATAATGTGTAATATTGTGAGGGAAAGTTGATAATGTGTAATATTGTAAGGGAAAGTTGATAATGTGTAATATTGTAAGGGGAGGTTATTGATGTGTAAGTGATTGTGTAATATTTTACAGCAAGGTTGATAATGTGTAATATTGTGAGGGAAAGTTGATAATGTGTAATATTGTAAGGGGAGGTTAATGATGTGTAAGGGATTGTGTAATATTTTACAGCAAGGTTGATAATGTGTAATATTGTGAGGGAAAGTTGATAATGTGGAATATTGTAAGGGGAGGTTAATGATGTGTAAGGGATTGTGTAATATTTTACAGCAAGGTTGATAATGTGTAATATTGTGAGGGAAAGTTGATAATGTGGAATATTGTAAGGGGAGGTTAATGATGTGTAAGGGATTGTGTAATATTGTGAGGGAAAGTTGATAATGTGTATTATTGAAAGGGGAGGTTAATGATGTGTAAGGGATTGTGTTATATTTTAAAGCAAGGTTGATAATGTGTAATATTGAAAGGGGAGGTTAATGATGTGGAAGGGATTGTGTAATATTTTAAGGGAAAGTTGATAATGTGTAATATTGTAAGGGAAAGTTGATAATGTGTAAGGGATTGTGTAATATTTTAAAGCAAGGTTGATAATGTGGAATATTGTAAGGGGAGGTTAATGACGTGTAAGGGATTGTGTAATATTTTAAAGCAAGGTTGATAATGTGTAATATTGAAAGGGGAGGTTAATGATTTGTAATTGAATGTGTGATATTGATAGTGTGTAATGTTGTAAGGGGATATTGATGATGTGTAATTGAATGTGTGATGTTGATGGTGTGTAATGGTGTAAGGGGATATTGATGATGTGTAATTGAATATGTGATATTGATAGTGTGTAATGGTGTAAGGGGATATTGATGATGTGTAATTGAATGTGTGATGTTGATGGTGTGTAATGGTGTAAAGGGATATTGATGATGTGTAATTGAATGTGTGATATTGATGTTGTGTTATTGAATGTGTGATATTGATGGTGTGTAATGTTGTAAGGGGATATTGATGATGTGTAATTGAATGTGTGATGTTGATAGTGTGTAATGTTGTAAGGGGATATTGATGGTGTGTAATGTTGTAAGGGGATATTGATGATGTGTAATTGAATGTGTGATGTTGATGGTGTGTAATGGTGTAAGGGGATATTGATGATGTGTAATTGAATGTGTGATGGTGATGGTGTGTACTGGTGTAAGGGGATATTGATGATGTGTAATTGAATGTGTGATGTTGATAGTGTGTAATGTTGTAAGGGGATATTCATGATGTGTAATTTAATGTGTGATATTGATAGTGTGTAATGGTGTAAGCTGAAAGGGGATATTGATGATGTGTAATTGAATGTGTGATATTGATGGTGTGTCATGTTGTAAGGGGATATTGATGATGTGTAATTGAATGTGTGATATTGATGGTGTGTCATGTTGTAAGGGGATATTGATGATGTGTAATTGAATGTGTGATGTTGATGATGTGTAATGGTGTAAGGGGACATTGATGATGTGTAATGTTGTAAGGGGATATTGATGATGTGTAATTGAATGTGTGATGTTGATGGTGTGTAATGGTGTAAGGGGATATTGATGATGTGTAATTGAATGTGTGATGTTGATAGTGTGTAATGTTGTAAGGGGATATTGATGATGTGTAATTTAATGTGTGATATTGATAGTGTGTAATGGTGTAAGGGGATATTGATGATGTGTAATTTAATGTGTGATATTGATAGTGTGTAATGGTGTAAGCTGTAAGGGGATATTGATGATGTGTAATTGAATGTGTGATATTGATGGTGTGTCATGTTGTAAGGGGATATTGATGATGTGTAATTGAATGTGTGATATTGATGGTGTGTCATGTTGTAAGGGGATATTGATGATGTGTAATTGAATGTGTGATGTTGATGGTGTGTAATGTTGTAAGGGGATATTGATGATGTGTAATTGAATGTGTGATATTGATGGTGTGTAATGTTGTAAAGGGATATTGATGATGTGTAATTGAATGTGTGATATTGATGGTGTGTCATGTTGTAAGGGGATATTGATGATGTGTAATTGAATTTGTGATGTTGATGATGTGTAATGTTGTAAGGGGATATTGATGATGTGTAATTGAATGTGTGATATTGATGGTGTGTAATGTTGTAAAGGGATATTGATGATGTGTAATTGAATGTGTGATATTGATGGTGTGTAATGTTGTAAATGGATATTGATGATGTGTAATTGAATGTGTGATATTGATGGTGTGTAATTGAATGTGTGATATTGATGGTGTGTAATGTTGTAAGGGGATATTGATGATGTGTAATTTAATGTGTGATATTGATAGTGTGTAATGGTGTAAGGGGATATTGATGATGTGTAATTGAATGTGATGTTGATGGTGTGTAATGTTGTAAGGGGATATTGATGATGTGTAATTTATTGTGTGATATTGATAGTGTGTAATGGTGTAAGGGGATATTGATGATGTGTAATTGAATGTGTGATGTTGATGGTGTGTAATGGTGTAAAGGGATATTGATGATGTGTAATTGAATGTGTGATATTGATGTTGTGTTATTGAATGTGTGATATTGATGGTGTGTAATGTTGTAAGGGGATATTGATGATGTGTAATTGAATGTGTGATATTGAGGTTGTGTTATTGAATGTGTGATATTGATGGTGTGTAATGTTGTAAGGGGATATTGATGATGTGTAATTGAATGTGTGATGTTGATGGTGTGTAATGTTGTAAGGGGATATTGATGATGTGTAATTGAATGTGTGATATTGATGTTGTGTTATTGAATGTGTGATATTGATGGTGTGTAATGTTGTAAGGGGATATTGATGATGTGTAATTGAATGTGTGATGTTGATGGTGTGTAATGTTGTAAGGGGATATTGATGATGTGTAATTGAATGTGTGATATTGATGGTGTGTAATGTTGTAAGGGGATATTGATGATGTGTAATTGAATGTGTGATATTGATGTTGTGTTATTGAATGTGTGATATTGATGGTGTGTAATGGTGTAAAGGGATATTGATGATGTGTAATTGAATGTGTGATATTGATGTTGTGTTATTGAATGTGTGATATTGATGGTGTGTAATGTTGTAAGGGGATATTGATGATGTGTAATTGAATGTGTGATGTTGATGATGTGTAATTGAATGTGTGATATTGATGGTGTGTAATGTTGTAAGGGGATATTGATGATGTGTAATTGAATGTGTGATGTTGATGGTGTGTAATGTTGTAAGGGGATATTGATGATGTGTAATTGAATGTGTGATATTGATGGTGTGTAATGTTGTAAGGGGATATTGATGATGTGTAATTGAATGTGTGATGTTGATGGTGTGTAATGGTGTAAGGGGATATTGATGATGTGGCATTGAATGTGTGATGTTGATGGTGTGTAATGTTGTAAAGGGGACATTGATGATGTGTAATTGAATGTGTGATATTGATGGTGTGTAATGTTGTAAGGGGATATTGATGATGTGTAATTGAATGTGTGATATTGATGGTGTGTAATGTTGTAAGGGGATATTGATGATGTGTAATTGAATGTGTGATGTTGATGGTGTGTAATGTTGTAAGGGGATATTGATGATGTGTAATTGAATGTGTGATATTGATGGTGTGTAATGTTGTAAGGGGATATTGATGATGTGTAATTGAATGTGTGATGTTGATGGTGTGTAATGGTGTAAGGGGATATTGATGATGTGGCATTGAATGTGTGATGTTGATGGTGTGTAATGTTGTAAGGGGATATTGATGATGTGTAATTGAATGTGTGATATTGATGGTGTGTAATGTTGTAAGGGGATATTGATGATGTGTAATTGAATGTGTGATATTGATGGTGTGTAATGTTGTAAGGGGATATTGATGATGTGTAATTGAATGTGTGATGTTGATGGTGTGTAATGTTGTAAGGGGATATTGATGATGTGTAATTGAATGTGTGATATTGATGGTGTGTAATGTTGTAAGGGGATATTGATGATGTGTAATTGAATGTGTGATGTTGATGGTGTGTAATGGTGTAAGGGGATATTGATGATGTGGCATTGAATGTGTGATGTTGATGGTGTGTAATGTTGTAAAGGGGACATTGATGATGTGTAATTGAATGTGTGATATTGATGGTGTTTAATGGTGTAAGGGGACATTGATGATGTGTACTTGAATGTGTGATGTTGATGGTGTGTAATGGTGTAAGGGGACATTGATGGTGTGTAATGTTGTAAGGGGATATTGATGATGTGTAATTGAATGTGTGATGTTGATGGTGTGTAATGGTGTAAGGGGATATTGATGATGTGTAATTGAATGTGTGATGTTGATAGTGTGTAATGTTGTAAGGGGATATTGATGATGTGTAATTTAATGTGTGATATTGATAGTGTGTCATGGTGTAAGGGGATATTGATGATGTCTAATTGAATGTGTGATATTGATGGTGTGTCATGTTGTAAGGGGATATTGATGATGTGTAATTTAATGTGTGATATTGATAGTGTGTAATGGTGTAAGGGGATATTGATGATGTGTAATTGAATGTGTGATATTGATGGTGTGTCATGTTGTAAGGGGATATTGATGATGTGTAATTGAATGTGTGATGTTGATGATGTGTAATGTTGTAAAGGGATATTGATGATGTGTAATTGAATGTGTGATATTGATGGTGTGTCATGTTGTAAGGGGATATTGATGATGTGTAATTGAATGTGTGATATTGATGGTGTGTAATGTTGTAAGGGGATATTGATGATGTGTAATTGAATGTGTGATATTGATGGTGTGTAATGTTGTAAAGGGATATTGATGATGTGTAATTGAATGTGTGATATTGATGGTGTGTAATGTTGTAAAGGGATATTGATGATGTGTAATTGAATGTGTGATATTGATGGTGTGTAATGTTGTAAAGGGATATTGATGATGTGTAATTGAATGTGTGATATTGATGGTGTGTAATGGTGTAAGGGGATATTGATGATGTGTAATTTAATGTGTGATATTGATAGTGTGTAATGGTGTAAGGGGATATTGATGATGTGTAATTGAATGTGTGATGTTGATGGTGTGTAATGGTGTAAAGGGATATTGATGATGTGTAATTGAATGTGTGATATTGATGTTGTGTTATTGAATGTGTGATATTGATGGTGTGTCATGTTGTAAGGGGATATTGATGATGTGTAATTGAATATGTGATATTGATGGTGTGTAATGTTGTAAGGGGATATTGATGATGTGTCATTGAATGTGTGATGTTGATGGTGTGTAATGTTGTAAGGGGATATTGATGATGTGTAATTGAATATGTGATATTGATGGTGTGTAATGTTGTAAGGGGATATTGATGATGTGTCATTGAATGTGTGTAATGTTGTAAGGGGATATTGATGATGTGTCATTGAATGTGTGATGTTGATGGTGTGTAATGTTGGAAGGGGATATTGATGATGTGTCATTGAATGTGTGATGTTGATGGTGTGTAATGTTGTAAGGGGATATTGATGATGTGTAATTGAATATGTGATATTGATGGTGTGTAATGTTGTAAGGGGATATTGATGATGTGTAATTGAATGTGTGATATTGATGTTGTGTTTTTGAATGATGATGATGTGTAATATTTTAAAGGAAAGTTGATGATGTGTAATATTTTAAAGGAAAGTTGATGATATGTAAGCCTTGTCATATCTGTCGTATGTTTTTGTTTATTTTCCTCAATGATGCCGGATGTGAATACCATGATTGCCAGTTGTCCTGTCTTGTCTCTCTTTATGCTGTGTCTGCAGGTTGGGGTGATGGGCTCGATTGGATTCAGACTTACGAACAGGCTCTCTTCTTGTGTCAGAAAATGTAAGCAATGTGGGTGATGGTGGGAGGGGGACATTGGGGTGGTATTGTTTTGTTAGCAAAGGAGGTGTAGATGAAGGTGGTCAGGGTTCTTGTATCAGAAAGGACTAAAGTTTGTGGGTCATCCATGCCTACTCGTGTTTTCCTGGTTCTCCCAGGTGAGCCCAGGGACATTACCCCTATTTTTATTCTGTTGTCACCAACTCAACTTTTAGCTGTGTCGCCTCCATCATTTCACGAGATTGTGAATTGAATATATATTTAAGTTTCGTCGTTATTTAATTTTAACCTCTTCATTTAATTGTATCTTTATCATAATTTAATTTATCCTCTTTGTTAAATTTTCACCTTCATGTCATTAATGTCCTCTTGCTTTGAAGAATGGGAAAAAGGCAGAGTTGGGGTGGTGCAAGGAGGGGACAGTCCATTGTCCTTTTTTAGTCCTTTTAAGACCCCTATGACACGTTAGACCCCTTAAGACTCTTTCGACCCACTAAGACCCCTTCGCCAATGCTTAGACCCCTTGACCCTTTAGACCCTTTGAGCCCTTTAGACCTGTTGGACCCTAACTACTTTTGGAACATACCCTTTAGACCCTTTAGACCTTTTGGCCCCTTTGACCCCATAGACATTGAGACCACTTAAGATTCTTTAAACCCTTTAAACCCCTTCAATCTTTTAAGACCATTTTTTTAGACCTTTTAAGACATTTTAGATGCCTTTAGACATTTACATCCTTTAAACCCGTTAGAACCTAACTACTTTTGAAACGTACCCTTTATACCTTTGGACCCCTTGGACCCCCACAGACATGCATACCCCTTAATGACCCTATGAGAACCACTCACTATAAACCCCTATAGACCCTTTACATCAGTATATCTTTTTGATCTATTAACTCATTAGACCCCTTTAGACCATTTAAGATCCTTTTGACACTTTCAACATTTAAACCCCTTTGGACCCTTTAGATCCTTTATACTCCTTCAACTGGATTAGCTACTATTGTAATATATCTTTTTGACCCATTAGATTACATAGACCCATGTAGACTCATTTAAACATTTTAAATCCTTTTTAAGACTCTTTCAACACTTTGGAGTATTTAGACCCTTTTGACCTCTTAAACCCTTTAGAGTTTAGCCCACCTTAGACCCTTAGACTATATACTCGACTTTAGGGACTAAAAGGGCTTTGGGGTCGTTTCACTGGACAACATTAATTACTATTCAGTGGTTACATCCAGCGACATAATTCCACCCCCACCCCCTTCCGAAAGGTATATTATGCTCCCGTAGGTGTTTATTGTTGGCTAACCCCCGCTCTAGCAGGGAAAATGGCCTTTAAAATGCATGTTGTTGTTGGTGTGTAGGTGTTTATTGTATCTAAAATTATCCAGAAATGCATGCAAACATCCTGAAAAATTATTTGTTGGACAAAGAGAATGAATGCTAGGTCCATCCATTGTAATGCACATTTATGGTTGACAACTCATTTTTGAAAAAATGGCAACTTCACTTTCAGCCCCATGATATCTCCATATGAGGTCTAGTGTATTTTTAATACAGACATAAACAGAGATATTTGAAGTACATTTCCATAACACATAATTCAAAAGAACCACAAAGCTTTTTGTTGTGCACTCCTCAGGTGCACAACAGTTTGTTTGTTTTTTGAAAAAGGTTTTCAGAATATGACAAGTTTGCCACTGCATCTGTGGCATTTGGACTCTCCATCAATGTCTGAATGAAAGACTACGCTTCTTTACCAACCGGCCCCTGGAATGCCGTACGTTGAGCCGACCCCTTCTGCCGAATGTTGAAACGCTTTAGGTCGTTGACTGCTTTGTGCATCTCTGCAGCATCGTCTCTAAATTATGCACCCTCAATAAGGAAATGGCGACAGAAGCTTGGAACGGTCACCGGAGACGTTTGTCACCCATGGCAAACACCTTGTCCCAATAATATTGTAATCTGTCATGGGTATGAAGGCTTTATGTATTGATTAATAAAAGTGCTCTGTGGGAGAGACGTGATGGGGCCACAACAGGTCGAATCATTTTATCATGTATTACTTTTAAAACGTTTTGAAAATTGTGTTGTTATTTGTTTGTTCCAGTGGGAAACCCCTCATGGTGATCCATCACCTGGACGAGTGCCCATACTCACAAGGTGAGCCTTGGGACGACGGGGTGGGGAGGGAAGGGTTCGCTTATATCTGCATGTCCAAAATAAAAATAACACAAACTCGACTCTTGAGTGAAAAACGACCGTCCATGTTGTAACCAGAAGTCTGTGCCTTCCAGAGGAGGGATGACTCCTTGCCCATCCCTACCAACTGAGGTCTCCTTACACATTCATATTAATTTACCTTGCTCTGTTTGATTTTTCATCAATCGCTGCATGATCATTGTACTCATTCGAGATTTATTCATTCACTTGAGGGTGATTTCTCATTTGCTGCTTAGTTGGGCCCCTAATCCGGTGTCGTGTTCATGCCTTGAGGATTTGAACCAAACCAAAATATAAACAAGAAAGGCGTCGTGCAGAGCACGATACTTGCAAATTCCACCCCACCCAAAAAAAGTTGCAATAAACACATCAAATTGGCCATTCCATTAAGATTAAAATTAACGATCTTAATCAATGCTCAGGTCAATTGGATGGAAATTTATGATTTTCCAGATGAAAATTGATATTAGAAGCTTGACATTGAGTTGACATTTGACCTAAAAAATAGTTGGCTTTCCCAATTTAGGGATACACTATGCAATTGCTGTTTAATTCTCAAGTTAATCGGATGAAAAGTGACAATTTTTCAGATGTAAATTGATGATTTTTGAAGCTTGACCTTTTTTTTCTTCTTTTTTTGTGTACAAGATCGAGGCTCGTGAAAGGCTTTTGACCTACAAATAGTTGCTTTCCCAATTCAGTGAGGCATTGTGCAATTGCTGCTTCATTTTCAAGTTAATAGGATGAAAATTGACGATTTTTCAGATGAAAATTTATGATTTTGGAAGTTTGATCTTGAGTTGACCTTTGACCTTTTGACCTCAAAAATAGTTGGTTTCCAAATTTAGTGACTCAATGTGCAAATGCTGTTCAATTTCCAAGTCAATTGGATGAAAAATGGCAATTTTAGAAATTTGGCAAAGTTGGTGACCTTTGGCCTATGTTGACCTTTTGACCTGTTGACCCCAAAAACAATAGGCTTCTCAATTGGGACGACCTATACAACTTGTTGAAGTTTCGTGAAGATTGGTTTAGAATTGTGACCTGTAGGCCGGTGACAAACAGACAGAACCACAAACGCAACCGACCAATATACATGAAAAATCTTCGATTTTGCAAGTAATAAACTGAGGAAACAGTCTATCTTTGTCTTGCTGTTCCATTGCCTCCTATTTCATGTTGTTCAAGCAAAGTTTTTTTTTTTGTGTGTAAAACCACTTATCGATGTTGTTCTGTTTAAGAGCAGAAACATGAATGTTTTGTTTGTAATCTGATCAGTTTTATGTGCACCATCTTAAAGCCTCAAGCTCACACAAATGGCAGTTTAAACACTGGCTATGCTGTCCCCTATAGCCCTGAAGAAAGCTTTTGCTGCATCGGATGACATCCAAACGATGGCTGAGGACCATTTCATCATGTTAAATGTGATGGTACGGCCTGTCCCCACAACCGTCCAGACCCCCATCCCCCATGTATGTTTACACAATGTTTGATGCCAGTCGTCAAAATTGGTCTTTACGAGCATTGTCTTTAATATGATGTTCTGAGAAGGTGGAGGTGCACAGGATCTTGTAGGTGTCGAGCATTTGCCGGGCGGGACAGAGCTTAGCAGGAGGCGGCACCGCCGGGTTGTGATCCCGCTTATTACCCCCACATGCGTAGACAAAGGTGGGGTTAAGCAATTGGTTTGCACTCTGTCTGGCGTCAGTCGATGATCGAGGAACCACTTTATTTCAATTAAATTTTATATTTTGATTTCTGTAGAACATTCATCGGAACATGAACCTGCAGTTTAGCATTACTTTGGCTCTTAATTTGGCAAATTTTACGGGGTCTCGACCCGAGTGCGCGGGCACACTCGCGGTACAGCAATTGCTTCGGTCTGTCTACCAGTCAAACAAAATTGAAAATCATTTCAAACAGGAAACCTGTTTTTGGGGGCGTCATAAAGGGCACAAACAACAGGCTCGAATAACTAATTAACATGTTAAATAAGATGGTGTAAAATAGTTACTACCAACTCTCCGATTTAATGGTTACCTCTGCCACCAAAAGTAGACGGATGTTAGGTTTCACCCCTGTTTGTCTGTCTGTGAGTTATCTCAAAAGGTTATGGACTGATTTAAACTAAACTTTGTGGACATGTTGGGTGTGTGACAAGGATGAATTGATTAGGTTTCGGTGAAGATCCTAATATGGTGACTATAATGTTTTAAGTGATTCATCATCATTGAGAGATGGGACCAAAAACGACATATAACACGAGATCTCAAAAAGTTGTGGACAGATTCAGACTAAATTTGGTGGACAGGTTGGGGATGTGACAAGGACGAATTGATTTGATTTTGGTTGAAGATCTGGATCCGCATCCGGTGTATCAGTGGGATACAAAACGTAAACTCTTCAGCCTGGCGTAGGTATATGCAATCTACCGAGTGCCATTCTCATTTGGTTTTTTTTCCTCCAGCGTTTAAAATTTTTATTTTACTAGCAACGGTACCCGCCCTATGGGCGGGGCTTCAATTGGAAAGCCCAAATGAAAAGGCAAAATATCAGAAATTGAAGGCTTTTTTTATTTTAAATGATTCCTATAAACATCCGTTAAATCATATCACACGCAAATCATCAAAATCTAAACAGTACATGGCGCCCATTTTGAAAAAAGATTGAATTCTGCAAAACGGAAGCGGCCGCTACACGTCTTTCTCAGTCGCACGTTTATGTGTGAAGAGTGCGCGCCGAATCTGTAACATGGAAGCGGCCGCTACACCTGTTTCTCAGTCGCTTTGCACACGCTGCCGTGTTACTTCGGAGCCGCACGTTTATATAGGAAGAGTTCGTCACGAGTCGATCTACGCTCTTCTGGTATGTAGAATAAACAGTATTTGTAGAATTTCAATAAAAGCCACATCACTGTTCATATCGGTAAATATTATTCCATCATGTTTGGAAAAACTGGAAAATTGGAAAACTTGGAAAAACAATAAAGCCTATTTTACTCCCAGGGGTCCCAGGAATACCCACCCAAAATATCGTTGTGATCGGTTGAGCCGTTTTTGCGGTACCTTCGAATGGACGGACGGACATTTGGTGAATTGTAGTAAGATTTCCATTGAATCACATATTTGAATATTGTAGAACACAAATCGCCTTGTTTGCACTTCCCAACACCTAGAGTTTAGTAGTACTTGTGCAAAATCTCACACCGTCTCAACCAATTAAATTTGCGGTGCGCTATGGGGGCGGAGCAACAGCGAGATTCAGACAAAAAATGGCAGCACCGAGTGATGCAACAACAGAGTTAACTTTGTTTAAAAGGTGCTTGTTTAGCACAACGTTGTCTCAAAGATCGTTCCAAAATCATCAGTTTATCCGAGAAGAGTTGGCAGAAGCTTCAGCTCCGGACAGTTCCGTTTGACCCATCGGCCTCAGAGACCCTTCCCGTGTCCTTTTCCTCAACACTGTGTGGGGTAAGATGTTCTTTGAACTCTCTAATTTTTATACTGGAATCAGACGTTTGGGTCCTGGGTTGCCGGAGAAACTGATGGTTATTGGTTACTTCCTCTTTGAAGGCATTTCCCCCAAAATATAAAGTTGTTTTTAAAAATGAATGATTTGTCCTAAGATTTCAATTTAACTCGGGTAGTGACCGAATGGTGCTGGTAGGCCTTTGGGAACGAAACAAAAGGTTTTGAATTGTGTATACAAAGCATCTTTTACTAAAACCTGTCTCGTGTTGGTGGTTTATTGATCTTTATTTTGTTCCCACCTTTGTTGTCCCTCACACTTACCTTTAGCATGAAACTGTGGATAAGAACCTATCACCTGATGGCACGTATGTCCCACGTATCATATTCATCGGTACGTGGTGCCGCAAATGTGCTCGATCACCTGCACTCCGATTGTTAAAGCATATCTGTGAAATTTACAAATATTTCGTCTTGCCAGATCGATATAATAAATTATTTTATGAATGCAAGAACATGGCAGCACCTTGTTACACAGTTAGTAAAGGTGCATATCATGACCTGTGTTCATGTTAAAACTGATGCATTGTGTGAAAACTAATAAAATGTCCTCCATATGGTGAGGGAGACTACAGTACTCCCCTCTGAGCCCAACTTCCCTGTACAGTACTCCCACTTTAGACCCTCAACTCCTCTGTACAGTACTCCCATCCGAACTTCCATCCAAGCCCTTAAACTCGCCTGTACAGTACACCCATCCAAGCCCATAAACTCGCCTGTACAGTACTCCCATCCAAGCCCATAAACTCGCCTGTACAGTACTCCCATCCAAACCC
Organism: Myxine glutinosa; assembly: GCF_964187855.1. Classification (NCBI taxonomy): domain Eukaryota; kingdom Metazoa; phylum Chordata; class Myxini; order Myxiniformes; family Myxinidae; genus Myxine; species Myxine glutinosa. Next base: position 86,137,304 of record NC_136267.1, on the reverse strand, counting down.
ATAAGTTCCCCTGGACAGTACTCCTATCCAAACCCATAAATTCCCATCCAAGCCCCTAAATTCCCCTGTACAGTACTCATATCTGAGTCCACCGCCCCCATTTTCCCACCCTCCTTCCCCAGTTACCATCCTCCTTCCCTTCTCTCCTCTTTTCTCCCCCTTGTGTTGTGTGCAATCTGAGATCCTGCAATAATTGCCTCCAATTGAAATTAATTGCCTGAACTCTGGAATTTCCAACCTGTTTGAAGCTCGAGATGAGCTGCAGCTTATGGTACAGGGTTGGTTTTTAAATACCTGTCCTCGGAAGGTAAGATCAGATAAACTGCAGCACCAGGGTTTGAATAGGAATTGGCAGAACCTATTCACTCATCAATGGTGGGTACCTAACACCTGTGTCAGCTGATGAAGCTGTGCCAAGCTTTGAACCAAATGCAACCCATTTGACATTCACCTGTTATCACCTCAACAAAAAGTTACCTGTTGTAAACCAGAAATAATTGGATGCTGATCATTAATATATTAATTTATTTCAGATCCATCGTTGACAGTTCGAGCAGATATAACAAGCCGGTACAAGAACCGTCTGTACACCTACGAACCAGAAGATATTGCTTTGCGTAAGGACCGAGCTCGGACGTGGGGCAGGTTCCCGAACCCCTGGGTTTGCAATGGGACAGCTCTGGTTTCATCCCGGAAAGGGAAGGAGGGTATTGGGTCACCAGAGTAACACAATCCCACCAGTGAGTTACCAAATCCTGGGATGGTGTTGGAAAGGGCAAACAAGGTGACAATTTCTGATGAAACCACCTGGTGCAGCACATAATGATCACCTTCCAGTATAGTAAGAAGACCCATTCCCACTGTGAATGGTTACTATTCTGATCTCGGTATGCAAACTAGGTTAGCGAGCTTAGTTAGCAGCATTGTGATTAAATCCTGCTCGATTTGCTTTGCAGTTATTGAAAACATGAAGACTGCCAAGCAGTTGCTGAAAAGTGAACTTTGAACCTGCTGCTGGTTGGCTGCCTTGAATATACACGTTCCTCCAACGAACACCCCCCCCCCCCCCCCCCAATTCCTCCCACTCCATGGTGCTGTGCTTAGAGAACAAACTCCTTTACAATGGTACAAAGGATCATATTTCTGGTCCTTACTGTTTGTGACATCACTATAGAGACCTCCAAACATGGCATTCAAATTTGGGCCTTTGGTATATGACATTGCTAATAATCCTTTAAGCACCTGATTCAAACCTTTTATCTACATTGTCCCATCGCTCACCATAAGGTGCATTCATTTTGAGGATGGAACATTATAAACTTTAACAGAGATTTCTAAACATGAAAAACTAACATTTCAAGTGTTAAGTTTGCCCCACACGTGAAGCAAAAAGTGAGGTTAAGCAGTTGATTCACTTTGTCTGTCCATCTATCTGTCTACAAACATCAGTTTATGATTGAGGAACAACTCGATTTCAATTGAATGTTATATTCTGAACATGAAACGGAAAACGAACCAGTAGTTTAGCGGTACTTTGGCTCTGAATTTGTCCTGATCACGTGAGCGCAGAGCGGAGCGATATAATTTTTTTTTTAGTCTGTCTACCTGTCTGACAGTTAAAACAAAATTGAAAACCATTCCAAACAAGAAACTTACTGTTTAGGTATGTCATAGGGAACACAAACAGGTACAAAGGACAAGTGTGTGTAATGTGTTAAATAAGATGGTGTAACAGATGCTGCATCAATGGCGGTAAATTTATGGAAAAAAAAAAACATTTTTGCAACCTTTAAAATATTTATTTCATATCGATTGAATTGTATACCTGAACACTGTAGACCGCAAATCACCTTTATAGCACTTTCAAAAACCTTTCGTTTAGCAGTAACTTGGACAAAATGTTACGGCATTTTCCATCATCTCGACGAATCAAATTTGCTGCTCGTTGACGTCTGATTTGTACATAACATGAACTCTCATTCCCTTGCCCTGTATTAACACCTGCCTGAAACTTGTGTACGTACTATGTAGATGTTTCACTGAATTATGCATTCTTTTCCGTGTTAACACCAACAAAAGCGAAGCAACGTTGTCCGAAGCGTCCATTAATGGAATCATATGATCCATAAGCTACAAATATTATTTGGGATAAGTAAATTGCCTTTAAAAAAAGGATCTAAATATTGAACAGGATGTTGGGGGTCCTCTAACTCGTTTGAGGTTGTTCATCCAATCGTTACTTTATAAACCCTAAAGGGGGGCGGAGGAGTTGAAGGATATATCCGAACCACAAACCATATAAAATATCGTTAACGGTCCATTGTACTGATTCCCATCACCTGACCAGTATGCTGAACCAACAAAATGTTTTTATTTCACTTTGTACTATGTATAGACAAAACTGCCTTTGTGCTTGTTCATCACAATGCGCGCAAGTGTGGTTGTGAGGGCGGTGAAGGAGTTATCTTAGCTGACGAGTGAAAACAAATGAATGTTTGGGCAAAATATTCCAATCGTTGCGCCAATCCATTGCACCCAGGGCGCGGTCTCTTTGGTAGAGTTTAACGATGAACAAACTAGGATTTGATGCGAACGCCTAGGCCGTAGTGCTTGGAGACGAACATCGATGTTTGATCTTCACTTAGAGGTTTTCATTCGACACGTTGTTTTGAGTATTTTAACGGTTTAACCATTGTACTTTTTTTTTTTTTTTTAAATAGTTAATCTTGTTGGACAAACTGATACAAAATGTAGCAGTGTGTACGTTGTGTAATTCTGTCCTTTAACCATGTAATAAAACTTCTATCCATCCTGTTAAGCTTGCAGTTTCCTTTCAGGGGTCCTACGAGCACAATGATCACCTGCTCAAGCTTGACTCTTGGGCAGGTGAAGCTAAACATAAACTTATACTAGAGCTTCCAGGGAAGCAGAACTCAACTGAACTGACTGGACAACTTTAAAGTAGGTCAGTTGTCTGTACTAGATTTAACTTACGATAGCAACCTACCTTGTGTGGTAAGAGTCTCACACACCAAGTTTGATCAAAATCCATAAATATTTGTGGACGTTAAAGTCTTAACGTCGTTTCGGAGCTGAAAACAACATGGCGGCCTATGGTGGCCATTTTGTGACGGATCGGATTGGAATGCAATAGCAACCTACCTTGTGTGGTAAGGGTTAAACATTAAGTTTGATCAAAATCTGTTAATATTTGTGGACGCTAGAGTGTTGTCGTTTTCATGACCAAAAACAAAATGGTCGCCTAAGTCCGCCATTTTTCAACGGATCGGGCTGAAATGTAATACCAACCTGGTCCTTGGGGTAAGGATGCTGCTTGTCGAGGTTGATATTTGTGGACGCTGGAGTGTTAACGTCGAAAAGTTGACACGACGATGATGGACACCGGAGGGTTCAGTATGTGATGAACTCAACTGGACGGTAATCCAGTTGAGTTAAAAACATAACTAAACATAAAATACATACATAAAAGTACAAATACATAAAACATAGCTAAACATAAAAGTCAAAACTAAACTTTAGTTTAAATTGTCCAGAATAAGTTGTTTTAATGAACATCAAAAGAGCATTCTGCGTTTCGAGCCAAATGCTTACAAGTTAGAGGTCAAAGTGATCTGTTTTTCAAGTGTTGGAATAGAAGAATCAGAATTCATATTGAAGGAATCGACAAACTCACCACCAACTGAATCTCCAAATGTTTAATGCAAACTCGAACTCCATCACATACAAATCCTGAGGAAAAACCAAAAGCAACAAGAATCTTCTAAGCTCAGAGATGTTTAATCCTGGTGTGCGCACGCTACTTCCAACCCTATTTGAAGCACTCTTCCTCTTCTTCTTCTTTCGTATGCAGCACAGGACTGCAGGTAGCATCATTAGCTGGAGGTGTGGTTCTGCCGCTGCCCCTATTGACAGTACACTTATTTATTTTGCCGACGTCAGAAGGATGACAGGCTGAGTCAATTCAACGGCCGATCGGGATTCAGACTCGGGACCATAGGATCCCAAGCCAGCCACCCGAACCGTTAAGCCAACAAACACCAGGCTTCTCACTATCCCTTCAGCAATGCCAGCCCCCCCCCCCCTCCCCCCCTCCCCTCCCTTAAAGTGCGAGAAATGCTGACAGGAATGAGAGATTTGGGCACAAAGGAGCAAGCTGTGGAACAAAAAAAGGCTCAAAGTGCAGCGTTAACAGAATTGATTGCACCACTCTGTGCTTTTTTCACTCACGAGGAGTGAAGCCACAGCACCGAGGTTGTTGTCGATGCTACATTTGGCCAGAGTTCATCAAAAAGCAAAACAAGGGATGGGGCTCATGAAGGGCTGGAATTCACAACAGAGACACCGATCCCGCCCCCAGGGAGTGAACATGCGTCCGTTTGTGGCGCAGCAGATCACACGATTGAAGGAAACCTTTTCCACAGAAGGAACACTTGAAGGGCTTGTCACCCGTGTGCGTGCGCATGTGCCGATTGAGGTGAGAGGACTGCGTGAAGCGCTTCCCGCAGGAAGTGCAGGCGAAAGGGCGTTCGCCCGTGTGCGTGCGCTTGTGTCGTGCCAATGCCGACGAGTGCGAGAATCTCGCGCCGCAGCCAGCGCACGTGAATGGACGAGGGGCAAGCCCCAACTGACCCGTCAAAACGTCCTCGGAATCGTGGGAGAAATCGCTGCCATCGAAGAAACGATCCTCGACGCGTGCGGAATTGGACGACAAGCCTTCGGGTGCTTCTGGTATTTTGGACGACGCTTCCTTTTGCTGTTGATATGCCAGTGAAGGGCCATCGTCATCGACGTAGGAGTCTTCTGCTTCAGGGTGAGTGGTGCACTTTATGGGGTGGAAAAAGTAGAAGAACAGTGTGTTTTTAAGTCATTGCAATTTGTATCGCCAAGATACCACCACCGTTATATCACCAATGTTCAGTCTTGCAGACATTGAACATACCAGACAAAGCATAATGTTAAACAAGACTAGGCAGTTGGGGCCTGTACTTTTGTAACATAAATTACACCCAAGAGATTATAGAAGTGCAAATATTTTATTCCAAACAGGAGAGAAAAATGGCAATGAAAATAAATATATCAATGTACCACACACTTTTCAAAGCAATGGTGGTGGTGCTGAAGCAGTCTCTTGGCAAGGGCTAGGCCAAGTGGCCTGGTTATGCTGTATGGTTTTATTTGCACCTTCACAAGTCAATAATTTGGCAACAGGGCAATAATTTTTAATTTGGTCAGGATATTGGAGATAACTGTTCAAGTGACTCGTGGTCGTCGCTCTAGGCCTCTAGGCCTCTAGGCCTCCTCCTCCTCTCCCCATTGGTATTTTTGTGAATATAAGATTGTTCTTCACAGTTCTGTTTAAATATGTTTCAACTATCCCCTTCAGTGTTTTATTCAGTGGTTTATTACAACACGCTGTTTTTCTTCTTATTTAAAAGGCTCCTTTCAATTTCCTCTTCAACTCATTCCATTTCAAAAAAATATTCAATCTCTCATGATTCCAAATCACTCCATGCTCTAAATTCTCATTCATTCCATCCCTCCTCCATCGTTCTTAAACGAATCGCTAACTTGAAAATCACAACAAACCCAATTTGTTATATATGTTCATCTTTCATTAATCATCCACTTTCTAAACTCCCCCCTTGCCCCTCCCCTTCAAATCTCCCCCCCCAAACATCCCTCCCAAATTCTCCCTCCTCCCACCTCCTTCTCAAAGCTGCCTCCGCCCCACTTCCTCTCCCTCCTATGTCATACCTCCACCTCCCCCAACCTTCTACTTTCCTCTGCCCCCCCTCAAACAAACTCTCACTGTGCCTCATTCCATCACCATCAAACCTTTCGTCCTCATCCTTCCCTTTCTTGTAACTCTTCTGTAATCTCTGACACACTATCAACTGCTCTTCCTACATCCCCCTCTCACCCTTCATCTGACCCTACCCCTCCCCTCCCCTGTCCTGCACCCGATGCTCCCCCTCTCTCCTCACTAACGGTATGGACCTCAAATATCCGGGGCCTTCGCTCAAACCTGATTGATCTCTCCATTCAGGTTGCTTCTGAAAATCCAGACTTGATCTGCTTAACAGAAACTTTCCTCCTTCAAGATGTCTCTGATTCCTTAATATCTCTTCCTGGTTACTCCCTCCTCCGGTATGATAGACCTGATCCTCGTCCTGGTGGTGGGGTGGCTATCTTTATCAAAAACTCTCTTCCTCACTCTCCCTGCACTGCCCTCTCTCCACCCCACCCACAGGAGTACCTCTGGCTACGGCTTCCTCTGCGCTCCCACCTTTTGTTCATATGTGTTCTGTACCGTCCTCCAAACAGTGATGACTCCATTTACATTTCTCTGTTGGACAACATGGACCAACTTCTATCAACTCATCCAAACTCTCTCTTCCTCATATGTGGCGACTTCAACTGTCATCATGCCAGCTGGCTGGGTGTGGGTTCATCTCTCACCAGCCATGGCACCTCAGCAAAGGACTTCTGCGACTCATTGGGACTGACACAATCTGTCAGTTTCCCGACCCGGATCTCAGTCAATGGAGTATCTTCTCTTCTGGACTTGGTTATGACTAACTTCCGTGCAAATGTCTGCTGCTCTTCTTCTGCTCCAATCGGTTCTTCTGATCATGTGCTTGTTAAAGTGGACATCTCACTGGCCATTCTCAGAGAGCCTCCTCAGCGCCGACGAGTCTGGCATTTCACTCAGGCCGACTGGCATGGTCTGCAAGCAGCCATCAATCAACTGGACTGGTCTCCCATCTCTAATGCCTCTGACATCAATTCTTCCTGGGAATTCTTCCAAAGCAAACTGCTCTCTCTCATGCACAGATTTATCCCATCTCGTCTTCAGTTGTCTTACCCTTCCTCCCGTCCATGGTACACTGAATCTTGTGGTGAGGCAGTTGCCCTGAAACAACTTGCCTTTGTGTCTTGGAAGGCAAATCCAACTGAAGGCAATCTCAGTTCCTTCCACCAAGCTCGAAACAAGTGTGTTTCTACCCTCAGGAGTGCCAGGAAGCACTATCTCTCCACACTCAAGATTGAACTCTCAAACCTGTCTCCTTCCTCCAAATCCTGGTGGCGTCTGGTCAAATCCGTTTCTGGTGTTTGTTCCCCCTCCATCCCCTCCCTTACCTCAAATGGCTACACAGTTGACACCGCACGTGACAAAGCCGAATGCCTCAACTCTGTGTTTGCCTCAAAATCTTGTGTCCCAAACCCATCTCTCTCTGTTCCCACCTTTCCCAGTCGAACCCAACTGCTCCTGGACTCTGTGTCCTTCTCTCCTGACAAGGTGGAGAAGTTTTTATCAAACCTCGACTCTGATTCTGCAACTGGACCAGATGGCATCAGCCCTCGGGTCCTAAAATCCTGCTCTGCCGCTCTATCTCACCTTCTCTCTGTTCTTTTCACCCTCTCTTTTGCTCAAGGTCATCTGCCAGCATCTTGGAAATCAGCAAACATTACCGCTTTACACAAAAAAGGTGCAAAAACAGATCCTTGCAACTACAGACCAATCAGCCTGCTCCCAATTATCAGCAAAGTCATGGAATCCATCATTGCTTCAGATATCAAATCCTTCCTCTTCTCCAATGGCTTGATCTCTGATCATCAATTTGGATTCAGACCAGGTCATTCTACTCTGGACATGTTGCTTCTGCTGTCTCAACAATGGATGGAGGTCCTCAATACCAAACAGGAAATCAGAGCTGTCTTACTTGACATATCACGTGCCTTTGATACGGTCTGGCACCCCGCTCTGCTCACCAAACTCACCTCCTATGGTATTCAGGGAAATCTCCACTCATGGCTTGCGGATTTCCTCTCTGGTCGTAGGCAACGTGTGGCCCTGAATGGATTTCTCTCATCTTCCCTTCCTGTTCTGGCTGGAGTTCCCCAAGGTAGTGTTCTGGACCCTGTGCTATTTCTGGTCTTCATCAATGACCTCTCCGACTCTCTGGAAAATCCTCTCTATCTCTTTGCTGATGACTCCACTATCTGCCGCTCCATTCCTCATCCCTCAGATCGGCAGTCTGCAGCCTCCTCACTCTCTGCAGACCTGGAAAAAATCAGCCTGGTCAAACAAGTGGAACATGTCTTTCAATCCTGACAAATCTCACACTCTTACAATGTCTCTCCAAAAGGACTGACTGGACAACCCTCCCATCTACTTTCTCAACAATCCTCTCCAAAAAGTTCTGTCGCTCAAGCTTTTGGGTCTCACTATCTGCCATGATCTTTCTTGGGAAAACCACATTGCCAAGCTGGCCTCCAAAGCCAGTCGACGACTGGGCATCCTCCGTCGTGCGAAGTCCTTCCTTGGCACACCTGAGCTCCTCACCACATACAAGGCTTTCATCCGCAGCTCAATGGAATACTGTTCCCCCCTCTGGGCTGGTGCTCCTGCCTCACACCTTGCTCGGCTTCACGCTGTTGAGGCCAAAGCTTTCAGAATCATTGGAATCTCCTGCGATGTAGTCAACTCCGAGGGCCTTTCACTCACAGGTAGGTTGGTGGTCTTTCTGTCTTCTACCGACTCCTCTCCGGCCTTGCTCCCCCAGCTCTCTGTGCTCTGTCCCCCCAATATTCCTTCAGGTCGCACAAGATCTGCCTGCAACCCTCTTATGGTTAAACTGCCAAAGTCTAGGCTCTCTGCTCACCTTCACTCTTTCATTCCCCTTTTCTCACGCCTCTGGAACAAACTCCCCCACTCCCTTCAATCCCACTCCTCCCTCCAGGTCTTTAAAACAGCTGTTCACCACCATCTCTTATCTTCCCCCATCGAAAACCTTGATCTTTTCTACCCCGGGTAATTCACCCCAGAGTCCTTGCAGTGTTGATATGTTTTATTCCTCTCCCACCTCCCCCCAAGTCCTCCCGATGTCCCTGCTCTCAAATGTTGTGTTTGTGTCCTTCCCCCTCTCTCCCCATCTTGTCTGCCGCTCCTTGTTTTTTGTGTTTTGTGTGTCGGTTTGTCTTTTTGTGTGATTAATGTTAGCTCTTTCACGAGCCTCGATCTTGCATACAAAAAAAAAAAAAAAAAAAAAACTCCCCTACTCGATGTGAAAGACTACGTGGGACCTTCAATTTCCACCAATGCCATCAGACCCTTTGGCTTTAAGTCCATCTGGGGGATGGAAAACACTGATGCCTCGCCCTGCATGCGGAGGTTCATAACTGGGTCAGGATTCAAACCGAGGCTAGACAGCTCCGATGCAAGTATTCATACCTTTCGGCTATCCTCCAAGCCCACATCTATCCAACGTGAATAACCATAAATGTGATCATAAAATTACTCTGGTCAAGGCAAAAACAAGAAATATGTAGTGCACGATAATTGCGAAATCCCCAAAATAAGTTGTTGGCCTATGATTACCTCAAAAATAATTAGTGGTTGAATTAAGTGACCTGGTATGCAAATCCTCTTAAAATTTCAAGTCAATCAGATGAAAATTTAGGATTTTAGAAATTTGGCCTTTGTTGGCCTCAAAATACTTGGTGGTTGAATTTAGTGACCACATATGCAAATCGCCTTCAAATTTCAAGTCGATCGGATGAAAATTGTGTTTTAGAAATTTGGCCGATGTTGACCTTTTGGCAGATGTTAACCTCAAAAATAGTTCAGTTGAATTCAGTGACGAAATATGCAAATCCTCTTTAAATTTCAAGTCGATCGGATGAAAATTGAGCATTTTAGAAACTTGACAAAGTTGGTGACCTTTGGCCTATTGACCTTTTGACCCCCAAAAACAATATGCTTCATGCGTATGACCAACTTTACAGTTTGGTGAAGATCGGTTAAAAATTGTGACCTGTAGGTGACCGACATACAGAAAAACAGACAGAATAACACACAAGACCAACCAATATACTTGAAAAATCTTCGATTTTCGCAAGTAATAAAGGGCTTCCTAGAAAATAAAAAATAATTTTGTTCTTAAACATTATCACTGCCGTTTGATGGTACTTGTACCTCATTGGATACTTGCAGAGGAAAAAACGTGTCATCATGCAGCTTCTCTGTTCTCGAGCAGACATGCTTGAAGGCTAATTTTGGTTGCACTTCTCTCCCGTCTGTTGTAGGCCTACAGCTCTCCGGCATCCAATGTTTAATCTCGTTGTCGTTACGGGAATCTCCTCCATAACCACATTCCCGCTTTGGCACTTGGTGATTAAGATCTGGACACCGTAAAACAAAAGGAAAGACGAGTTGTAAAGAAGTTCGTATTGCACTTTGTGTTCACATGGTAAGGTGGCGTCTCAGATTTATAAAAACAAGTTGGAAGATACAAGATTGCACAGGCCTACCATCAAACTCGCCCTCCATCTTGATGCCATTCGGCCTCCACATATGTGCCTCACTGTTGCTCTGCTCAGTGCCAACGGTTTCCGTACCAGTGTAAGAATCCTCAAACTTGTTCAGGTCAGCCGTTCCTGGAAAGACACAGTGTCTGTATTGCAGAGGCACGAATATACAAAAAAGCAACAAAAACGTTTGTCTCGTGAAAATGCCATTTTAACCCAAGATGATCCAGAAACGCGATGTGCTGACATAAGCACATCACCACAAACGAATATGATGCAGGTATGCAATATAATCTACACACCTTTTGCAACATGGTCAATGCGCTAAAGCAGAAGCATATGCAACAGCCCTCTTTTACAAATGCCTACCCATAGGATTAGCCGTGAGCAGGCTTCCTGGGACCAACGGTCAGTGGAACAACACAGTTTGTACCCACCATCACCGCCACCAGCCGCCAACTGCTGCGACGCGTGAGCACCGAGCACGGTGTTGAGGCCGCGGAACCGCCTCGCCGACGCGATAAGCTCCCGGCTCAGGCCCGTCAGCATGCCCACGATGGCGTCGAGCAAAGACGAGAGCAGAGGAGAAGCCAACAAAATCTTCCCGGTGTCGTCGCCGTCGCAAAACGTCGATCCCGCCCACTTGGCGGCGCGACGGAGAAGGCGGGCGAGCATGGCATAAGAGCCAAAGGGCAAGCGCGTACGTGCGTGGGTCAGCAGCTCCGTGCGGATCCCCATGTCCTCGGCACAAGCCACAAGCATCTCGAGCGTCTCGATGCCCAACTCGCCCTGCAATGCTCCGGCGAGCTCCGTGGTGGCTCCGTGTCCCATGAGCCAAGCAGAAAAATCCACGGGATGATGCCGCTGAGTCTTCGTCGCCATTGTTTCTGTTAGGCCCACAAATGTGAAGCAACCTGAGGGTTAGAAAATGCTGTGTAACGAACGTCGTTCAAATACTGACACACCGCCAAGAGGGAGTACCAAGTATGTATTACTCCATCATTAAGATAATACGGCTTAATTTATAAACAATCATTCAACAAACGTTCAAAGAGTCCAGAGTTACCATGCTGTATTTGCTATGCTTTACCTGTTATGTTAACATGCTGTATTTTACCGAAGGTGGATGGATGTTATGTTTTCACCCTTGTCTGTGTCTGCGAGCATGATATCTCAAGAAGTTGTGGACGGATTCGGGCGAAATTTGGTGGACAGGCTGGGTGTGTGACGAGGTAGAATTCATTAAATTGCATTGATGGAAGTTGTGGCGACTTTACTGCTCCCCTCACCAAGGGGGTTTCCACCTTGGGTGAAATCTGTGTTAAGGTGTGTAGATAACTTATCAGTGGCATTTTTCCAAGGTAATTTCTAATAACAAAAGTAACAGTAATGATAATAGCATAATATTAATAGCATATTGGTGAAAACGTTCTATTCAGGTCAGGTCAGTCTTTTGGGACTGTCACTGGTAACAGGTAATCCAGTGCTACCTGGTTGGGTTGTCAGTGACAAAACCGACGCTCCTCACTGGCTTTGCTGACGGGGAGGGTGACTGTGACTAGAGTCCTTGTATAAATAGAGTCCCGATAACTTGCAATTAGAGGCCATTTTGTTTTCATTGGGCGTGGCATACAGAACCCATTTCCATTGTGTATGAAGCGTAATGTGTCCGTTTTCTAATCAAACTTTATTTATTTGCACCAATAAGGACATTACATTACATAATGATTTATTTTCATTCTTCCAACACATCCGACTAAGCATACAATCAGACAGGGTTGATTTAATGAAGTGTAATGCGCTGCTAAAGGTTCACACTGATGAGTGCCTAATTTGAGGTGTACAGAGCGCGTGAGTAGAAGAAACACACACAGGTAGTGACAGAATAGAGAAATTTGAAAGAAGCGGAAGAAGGAAAGTGAAAGACAGAGATGGAGGCACACCATCCACGCTGGATGTGCACACCATCAGGAGAGTAGATAATTAGAAAATATAACAATTGTGAGCACAAAGAGGAGCAAGAGCTTGAGAAGATTGATCGAGTGCTCTACTTGAAGGTAGCTCCTTGGCTGATGGACAAAGGTGATACGAGGTGGTTTGCCATTGCGTTCCCAGCAGATAGTCAGGACAGGAATTTGTAATTTGTTCTGGATGCCGGTGATAACTCGCCTACTCTTGGCGAAGGACACCGTGGGATCTTTAACATAAACCAACTAATGACAGCAGATGGGACACCCGGCTTAACGTCCATTTGAGGGACGGCACACACATTGATGAATCACTGTCTGCGAAGTACCAGTATATGAAAGTATCTATGTCTATCTATCCTTGCGTAGTGCGGTGCGGCGTGCACAGCGACGTGTCTGTTATGCCCCGCTCAGTGTGCATATGATTAGCACTGTGGCTCTTGCACTTTATCAAACTTTCCCTGAATCCAAGATGAGGATTAGATGTTTTTTTTTCCCCCGTTCATTATTCTGTTAATGCAACATACTCTATGTCCACAAAGTAAATTTAGATTTAGGGAGAAAAGAAAATTAAGATTGGCAGAGAAAGTCGATAAAAGGTGAAGAGCATGAAAGTCAAAAGTGATGGAAATACAGAAGGAACTAGAAGGGCGATACCCTGAGGTAACTGAAAAGTATATCGTTTTTGGCCTTATCTCCCACCCCCGCTCCCCCCCTCCCCCCCTATGGTGAAGAATCACTTAAAAATTCAAGTAGCCGGATCCGAATCCGGATCTTCACCAAAAAATCATTTCATCCGTGTCACACACACTACCACCTCTCTGCCAAATTTCGTCCGAATCCGCCCACAAATTTTTGAGATCTTGTAAACAAACAGATAGGGGTGATGAAAACAGCCTCCACCACCTTAGGTGGCTGAGGTAACTAGAACGGCACTCGGTAGAGATCATACCTCCGTCAAGCTGAAAAGTTTACGTTTTGTATGCAAATGATGGACCGGATCTGGATTCGGACCTGAACCAAAATCGAATCGGCTTGTCATCACCTGACCAAACTATCAACCTAGTTTTGCCATAACCTGTACAATTTTTTTTTTAAATATCACACTATCACGTTTTTGGCTCCATCTCTCAATGGTAAAGAATCCCATAAAAAAAAAAATTCACATCCAGATTCGGATCTTCACCAAAATTTTATCAATGTGTCCTTGTCAAACACCAAGGTGTCCACCACGTTTCGTTGGAATCCATCCATAACTTTGAGATATCCTGTTCACAGACAGACAAACAAGACAAGAAGGTGTCAGGCAGTAGCCTGACAGGTATGACAAAAATCGAATCAACAATTGATTGTGTAATTAAAATAAATAAATAACCATAATATTGTTGCGGATATGGGATTTGGCCTCCATCCATATCCGCTTGTAAATATTCCCCTATTTCCCCAATACTCCCCAACTATCCCCAATCCCCCATTCCCCATTCCCCATTCCCTAGTCCCATTGTCTGTAAACAACACTCTGTAGCCCCGACCTTCCCCTTTTTCCCCCATTAAATGTCGTGCCCAGGTTCACCGCATCTCACGTAGACAACTATAGGACATCTTGCTAGTTATTCTTAGTCTATGTCAGTTAAGGACTCGTTTCCATTAATTCTGACTCTTCGTTGCACCAGAATGTGATTGTATGGCACCAGTAGTAAGTTTAGGACCTCCCAATACCTCCCCGCATCTCTTCCTCATGAAACAACAACACCAACAACAACAACAGCGGCGCGGGGAGTGCGCGTCCTCACTCCGGCTTGGTTAGCCGCCATTGACCATGTGCTCCGACGGGGTTACCACTCAGGGGCTGACTGTCAGCTCCTCGTCAAGGGCGGAGCCCGGTAACCCCCCGCACCCAATAAGAAGCGGCGGACCAATTCCATCTGGGGCGGAGCTAACGAGCCGAGGGCGTGTCACTCCCCGCTGGATATGTGCAGGAAGACGGAGGTGACGTCAGATGCGCCTCAGCTACGAAGGAGAACGGACGCCACCTCCAGCGCGACGATACCTACCCGCATCTTTGGACCGGACCGGGTCGATTCTGCCCCTGAGCCAAGGTGCACCTTGAGCCATCGACTACCTGCCCCTCCTTGCCATCAATCCCTGTGTGAGTCAGCCTTGTCCCGTTTGTCTGTGGTCTGTCGGGGCTAAGATAAGACCGTGTCTAAGTGCCCACCTTTCTGTGCTGTACCTCTTGTGCCGTGTAATCTAAACGTTCTGCATATCCCATATTATATCCTCCTCCGGAGGTCTTGAGAACTGTAGCCCTGGTGTCGTGTCATTTAACCCAGCCGTTGTGTCCTTTCCTTCATTGATCTAGCGTAGCGCGATTCGGCCAACGTTCGAGTATAATCGGGTAACTTGTGCGAACACGGCGGCCATTCCGCTCGGCCCAGCATAACATCTTAATAAGTCGTGTCCGCAACAATATAATTAATTTCTTAATCAATTGACTAATGGCATTCCTAAAACATCACTGTTTCGTCCGAATCTGCAACTTTTTGAGAATTAATTAATTACGTAATTAAACGAAAAATTAAATGAATAATCGATTAATTGATTAATAAATAAATCAAAAACAAGTGCAGATACATTCTTGGGAAAAGTATAGAAAAGAAGGGACAAAAGGTCCATAGCTTGTAGAAAATGTCGAACAATACAAAATAAGGGACATTCAAAAAATCTCGTGCATGCTGGACTACCCTCGTGTTCTTGGGAGGAACCAAGTAATGCTCTAGAAAAGTTCATATAAAGGGGCGCCCTACATATATAGGTTAAAACCCATCAGTACGTAAAGTTATCTGTGCACCTTGAAAACAAAAACACATAAGATAATGTGTGTGAAATCTAATTTGTTAAAAAAAAAATTGATAAAGTTAGTATGTACTATGTACCAACCAATGGCAGACATGTTGGGTGTGATTTGTTATTCGGGGCAAGCATTGGATAAGCGCGATATGTGTACACATTATAGGAAACGATTGGATTAGATTAAATAATTGTACACATGTGCAGTGAAGCCTATTTTACCAGTCCCTTTTGGACCAAATTGCACATTACATAAACTTGCAAGTGTTGACATTGCATACATATTGGACAAACGTGATATGTACATGACAACTGATGATAATTAGAGATGAAGGATGATTTGTATATGTACACCTACTTCTGCAATAGAATAGAAAACTAATATGTATGGTATTTTAATTTTTACAGAAATATTAAGGACCACAAAGAGGTCCCTTTGAAACCAAGAGACTGTAGCTGCATTGAAAATACATTTACTTCTTCATGCTGGTGTATGAATCAAATTGGCGCCCTTTATATGAACTTTTCTAGAGCATTACTTGGTTCCTCCTAAGAACACAAGGGCAGTCCAGCATGCACATGAGATCGTTTTTGAATGTCCCTTCTTTTCTATTGTTTGCAACATGGCACATACCATATAAAGGGGCCTTTTCTATGCCCCTGGCATTTTCCCAAGATACATTTTAAATATGAACAAAATGCATTTGTTCATCGTATAAGACTTTATTCAAGACGATATAAAAGACTTGGAAAAAGTAAGGGGAAAAAATATTCAATCCAGATGGAATTCAAACCCACAATCCCCAGCTTGGGAGTCTGATGCATTTATCCATTACTCATTAGGCCATTGAGCCAGCACGTTATATATTTTTTGTAATAGGTAGAAAGTGTGTGTGTGTGTGTGTGTGTGTGTGTGTGTGTGTGTGTGTGTGTGTGTGTGTGTGTGTGTGTATATATATATATATTAAACCTTTGTTAGGCATCAGATGTGAAGCTTGCAGCCAAGTTTCATTAAAATCGTGTGAGTAGTTTCAGACGGGGAAGGGGTTGGGGGATGGGGGGAGGGGGAGGGGGGGTTGGGGTGGGGGAGGGGGAGGGGGGGTTGGGGTGGGGGAGGGGGAGGGGGGGTTGGGGTGGGGGGGTTGGGGTGGGGGAGGGAGAGGGGGGTTGGGGTGGGGGAGGGAGAGGGGGGTTGGAGTGGGGGTGGGGGAGGGGGAGGGGGGGTTGGGGTGGGGGAGGGGGGAGGGAGAGGATAAAGATAAGAAAGGTGTTTGCTGCAAAATAAGCAAGTCTAACTATAAAGGTGATCGCGAGTCGGAGAGTTCCTACGCCCAATGCCAATGGCTCGGGTAGTACAGGCCTGCCTGTTGTGAGAGGTCGAATAAGAGGCTAGCCCAATTGAGTGTTCCCATAACACGTGTAACCACGACACACTCTCGGTGACACACAGTGAGTGCTGCGAGACCAGCCGGACAGACCGTACCTGCGAGCGCCGAGCAGTGGCCGTTGGTGGAGCGTCCAGGACGACGGGTCGGTGAGAGGAGTTCGATCGTTAGTTCGGATGGTGAATCCCTCCCCGTCTCACACTCACACTTCCTCTCGAATGGAAAGTTTATATTAAACATTCAAACCGCATTTTATAAACATTAACATTTCTCTTCATAAATGTTTTACAGAATTCTTTGCTTTTTTTTCTTCAAATATTTAAGAAAATAATTTTACTTCCGGTTATACGTCATACCATCATGACTCTTTTTTTTCACTTTTAACCTTTTTTACAATTCGATGTTTTTTCTTATTCACGTTTCGATGAAATTATTTGATAGCAAAACTTTTGTTAGAAAACGCACCTCTGACGTGAACGGCATCGATTTATCTATGACGTCATCATGCTATCAGTTCAAGATGTTTTAAACCTAGGGCGTGGCCAGATTCACAAGCCGCTTGCTATCGCTTTCAAATCTAGGCGTTCCGTATGAACCGCTTTGCAAGCCGCTTGGCGAGCAATTAAGAGAGCCGTCGACGTGTGCTCGGGAAAATGGCCGCCGTAGTCTGATTCAACATGATTGGTGGTTATCTATCTATAATTCCAGTAATCTCTGTGTGTTTGTTTGTACGTTTGTTTGTTTGTCTGTGACCGCTGTTTCTCGACAACCACGGGTCCGATATACTTGCAACTTGCCAGGTATATTGCTGGGGACCCGAGGATGTGCCTTTTCAAGGTTTGAAATTAATCGGACAAGTACTTACCGAGCTATGGCGATTTAGCCGTTCGCCGTTCGCTTTGGCGTTGCGAATGGACCAAACCATTGCATGTAAATAGAGGGGGGGGTTCTGTGGTCGTTGCGAATGGACCAAACCATTCATGTAAATAGAGGGGGGGGGGGTTCTGTGGTCGTTACTGCCACGTGGTTTCAAAGTTTTTTTTTGTTGTTGTTGTTTGCACGCATGTTTTTTTGCACCCACGTACGGGCACGCCCTAGGATGTTTACACACACACACCCCTACACAAATTTTTTTTTTGCAGTTTTTTTTTTTTGGCAAGGAACGGGCACCCACGTACGGGCACGTCCTAGCTTATATATAGTACGGGCATGCCCTAGTTTCTACAATTCTAGTCGTCGAGGACGATATTGAAACGTCAATTTATACTTTTATTTTTACTCTACTTCTTATCCTAATCATCATCATTCATTCAACAATCATTCATTCATCAATCATTCATTTAACCAGCATTCATTCATCAATCATTCATTCATCAATCATTCATTCATCATACTAAAATACGCCTTTTCGTGTTTGTCTCTGTCTGATTAATTATTGACCCCAATACATTCTGTCGTTACTTATCCAATCGCAACCAAACTTGACAGGATGATAGGTTTCCTAATTCCTATTGAAAAACGATCGCAAAAAAGGTGGAAAAACGCAATCGCTTTTCGCTCTGAATTACGTGCAAACGCATGACGGAAATCACCATCGCCCAGCATCGAGTGCCAACCAAGATGGCGCCCGGTAGCTACATCTCCATCTGTGTGGTGTGAATGGCAATGGTCATTCTATATATTTTCAGTTCAGTGGTTTCTTCCCCGAGTGGGTTTTCTCCGACATTGCCGTCAATGGCGTTGCATGTTGAGGTGTATATCAATTATAAATTATAGCTTTATCGTGGCATTTTTCCAAGGCCGCTCCGAATAACAATACAAATGATGAATATTAATAGCATAACATTAATGTTATTACAAAACAGTATGAATACCAATAATATCCCGCTTCCCCAAGGGGTTTTCATGCAGTGATATCGTGTATAAATAGCTTCTATTAAATGGCGTTTCCATGGAAGCAAAGGCCTCTACAGGAAGTATAAAATATTGTAAACACGTTTGATTACCTTTTAAATAGTCGATAATGCTGTTTAACAAATAACTGAAACACATTTGGAGCAATCCGGACATTCGTCCATTCTTATCACGTCGACGATCGCTCAGAATCGTAGATCTACTGCTCTCTATATATCCCACAAAAGTTATTAACGACCCTCCTGCCGCTTCCATGGAGTTCTTTCAAGGAGTTTTGGTTTTTCCAAAGCTGCGTCTCATTACAAACGTAATAACAACACTTATAATAATAGCACAATATTAATGATATGATGAAACAATATCCTCATTCCTCAAGGGGTTTTGTGGATTGCGATATTGCCCCCTGTCCCACCCTGACATCCTCACTGAAGTAAATGTTCCGATAAGGAATTTAATGGTGTGGCAGGGTCTGATCGTTTCATTCACCTGATCTAACATGTTATAATGTCATGTACGGTCTGATCGTTTCATTCACCTGATCTAACATGTTATAATGTCATGTACGGTCTGATCGTTTCATTCACCTGATCTAACATGTTATAATGTCATGTATGGTATGATCTTTTCATTCACCTGATCTAACATGTTATAATGTCATGTATGGTCTGATCCTTTCATTCACCTGATCTGAATGAATGAATGATCGTTTTAAGGCCATTTTCCCCGCCCGAGCGGGGGTTAGCCTTGCGGGCCCCATGACAATCATGGTTCCCCGTTTGAGGCAATGTTTTTATGGCCGGATGCCCTTCCTGACGCCAACCCTTGGTCACGCTCTTACGATGCGCAGGGATACGGTGTACCTATTCTAAACCGGGGTACACACCGGGAGATCTAACATGTTATAATGTCATGTACGGTCTGAACCTTTCATTCACCTGATATAACAGGTTATAATGTCATGTACGGTCTGAACCTTTCATTCACCTGATATAACATGTTATATTGTCATGTACGGCCTGATCCTTTCATTCGCCTGATATAACATGTTATGTTGTCATGTACGGTCTGAACCTTTCATTCACCTGATATAACATGTTATAATGTCATGTATGGTCTGAATCTTTCATTCACCTGATATAACATGTTATAATGTCATGTATGGTCTGATCCTTTCATTCACCTGATCTAATATGTTATAATGTCATGTACAGTCTGATCCATTCATTCACCTGATCTAACATGTTATAATGTCATGTATGGTCTGATCCTTTCATTCACCTGATATAACATGTTATAATGTCATGTATGGTCTGATCCTTTCATTCACCTGATATAACATGTTATAATGTCATGTATGGTCTGATCCTTTCATTCACCTGATCTAATATGTTATAATGTCATGTACAGTCTGATCCATTCATTCACCTGATCTAACATGTTATAATGTCATGTATGGTCTGATCCTTTCATTCACCTGATCTAACAGGTTATAATGTCATGTATGGTCTGAACCTTTCATTCACCTGATCTAACAGGTTATAATGTCATGTATGGTCTGATCCTTTCATTCACCTGATCTGACATGTTATAATGTCATGTACAGTCTGATCCATTCATTCACCTGATCTAACATGTTATAATGTCATGTATGGTCTGATCCTTTCATTCACCTGATCTAACAGGTTATAATGTAATGTATGGTCTGATCCTTTCATTCACCTTATCTAACATGTTATAATGTCATGTATGGTCTGATCCTTTCATTCACCTGATCTAACATGTTATAATGTCATGTATGGTCTGATCCTTTCATTCACCTGATCTAATATGTTATAATGTCATGTACAGTCTGATCCATTCATTCACCTGATCTAACATGTTATAATGTCATGTATGGTCTGATCCTTTCATTCACCTGATATAACATGTTATAATGTCATGTATGGTCTGATCCTTTCATTCACCTGATATAACATGTTATAATGTCATGTATGGTCTGATCCTTTCATTCACCTGATCTAATATGTTATAATGTCATGTACAGTCTGATCCATTCATTCACCTGATCTAACATGTTATAATGTCATGTATGGTCTGATCCTTTCATTCACCTGATCTAACAGGTTATAATGTCATGTATGGTCTGAACCTTTCATTCACCTGATCTAACAGGTTATAATGTCATGTATGGTCTGATCCTTTCATTCACCTGATCTGACATGTTATAATGTCATGTACAGTCTGATCCATTCATTCACCTGATCTAACATGTTATAATGTCATGTATGGTCTGATCCTTTCATTCACCTGATCTAACAGGTTATAATGTAATGTATGGTCTGATCCTTTCATTCACCTTATCTAACATGTTATAATGTCATGTATGGTCTGATCCTTTCATTCACCTGATCTAACAGGTCTCCACTGACTCCACAATAACCACTGACTTCACTGATTTACTCACCTGCTTTAACCTCACTCAACATGTCGACTTTCCTACCCATATCCGTGGTCACATTTTGGACCTTGTCTGCTCCACTGGATTAAATTTGCACCATCTCTCTGGCTCCGACCTCACCCTCTCTGACCACTTAGCCATCACTATGACCATCAACATCCCCACCCCAGCACCAAGGCATTATCGCACTATCACCTTCCGTAAGCTAAACTCTCTTTCACCGACCTCATTCTCATCCACCCTCTCTGAAAAAATGTCCACTTCTCCCTTCGTTGACCTCCACACCCCTTCCGACCTCACTGACGACTACAACCACACTCTCTCCTCCTGCCTTGACCAGCCTGCGCCTATAAAAACCAAAACAGTTTCTTTCACCCATTCTGCTCCCTGGTTTACCCCTGAACTCCGCCTGATGAAAACTCGTGCTCGCCAACTTGAAAGACTCCGCAATAAAACAGGTCTCACAATTCACTCCCAAGCCTACAAGGACCACCTACAACACTACAAAGATGCCCTCTCCTGTGCCCGCTCTGCCTACTACTCTCAAATTATCCACTCTGGCTCCGGAAACCCAAAAGCACTCTTCTCGACAATAAACAAACTCCTCCGCCCCTGAACACCACCACCCAGTCATTCACAGTAGACAACTGCATCTCCTTCCTCTCTTTCTTCCAACGCAAAATTGACAACATCTAAAACAGCTTGACCACCGCCACACCCGCTCCCCCTCAAACCACCTGCCCCACCTTGTCCTGCCATCCCGTCTCGGTTCTCCCCAATCTCCCCTACTGACCTCTCTGAACTCCTCAAAGGAATGAAAACTGCCACCTGCACTCTTGACCCCATCCCCTCCAGCTTTGTCAAGGCCTCCCTCCCTGCTCTCTCTCCACTTATCATTGCAACAATAAACTCCTCCCTGTCTACAGGCATCGTCCCACCTTCCCTCAAAATTGCTGCTGTTACCCCCATTCTAAAAAAACCTGGTCTAAACCCTGACACCCAAAACAACTTCAGACCCATCTCCAACCTACCCTTTCTGTCAAAAGTTTTGGAACGCGCTGTAGCCACTCAACTCAAACATCACATCTCTGCCAATAACCTGTATGAAACATTCCAATCCGGATTCCTCTCCAACCACAGTACTGAAACTGCTCTCCTCAAAATCACCAACGACCTTCTCCTCTCCTCTGAAGCTGGCAACCTCAACATTCTCGTCCTCCTCGACCTCAGCGCTGCCTTTGACACCATCGATCACACCATCCTCCTCACCCGACTTGAATCCACCTTTAACGTTACTGGCACTGCCCTCTCTTGGATCAAATCATACCTCTCTGACAGACGCCAGTTCATCTCCATCAATAACTGCAAATCCCCCCTGCTCCCCTCCCCCAAGGTGTCCCCCAAGGTTCAGTTCTTGGCCCCCTCCTCTTCATCCTTTACCTGTCCCCCCTCGGTCACTTAATCCGCCGTCATGGTCTCCAATTCCACTGCTTCGCCGATGACATCCAGCTTTTCATCTCCACCAAGTCCGTCTCCACCGACACCCACTCTATCCTGACAAACTGCATCACTGAAATAAAATCCTGGCTTCAAATCAACTTCCTCAAGCTTAACTGTGATAAATCTGAAATAATCACCATTGGCCCAAAAACGCTCACAAAATCCACCCATAACTTTGCCCTCAACATCGACGGTATCCCAGTATCCACCTCCCCTCACATCCGGAATCTTGGCGTCATCTTTGACCAAACCCTTTCCTTCGACAAATACACTAAACAGATCACAAAGACAGCCTTCTTTCACCTGAAAAACATCGCCCGTCTCCGCTCATCCCTCTCCTCCACGGCTGCAGAAACCCTCATCCACGCCTTCATCACTTCCCGTCTGGACTACTGCAATAGCCTCCTTTATGGTTCACCCTCAACAATCACCAATAAACTCCAATACATTCAGAACTCCGCTGCCCGTCTACTCACCCATTCCCGGACCCGTGACCACATCACCCCCGTCCTTTACAAGCTTCACTGGCTCCCCATCCCCCAGAGAATCCAGTACAAAATCCTCCTCTTGACATACAAAGCCCTCCATAACCTGGCCCCATCCTACCTGGCTGACCTCCTCTCCAGACACACTCCCACCCGCAACCTCCGCTCTGCTGGTACCAACCTCCTGACCCCCTCCATCCGAACCAAATTCAGATCCTGGGGGGACAGGGCCTTCTCCATCGCTGCTCCCACCCTCTGGAACTCACTACCTCACACCATCAGAGACTCCTCCTCACTCACCACATTCAAAACATCACTCAAGACCCACCTGTTCAACACTGCATTCAACATTCAACCCACAGCATTTAACCCCTGATATGACTATCTCTTCTCCTTCTCCCTCCTTTTGTTTTAAATATTTCCCTATTGATTCTTGTCTTTTTGCAATTGTTGTTTTCATGTATTGTTATGCATTATGTTTTCCATTCTGTCAAAGCGCCTTTGGGCTTCTTGAAAAGCGCTATACAAAATAAATGAATTATTATTATTATTATAATGTCATGTACGGTCTGATCCTTTCATTCACCTGATCTAACAGGTTATAATGTCATGTATGGTCTAATCCTTTCATTCACCTGATCTAACAGGTTATAGTCATGTATGGTCTAATCCTTTCATTCACCTGATCTAACAGGTTATAATGTCATGTATGGTCTGATCCTTTCATTCACCTGATCTAACAGGTTATAATGTCATGTATGGTCTGATCCTTTCATTCACCTGATCTAACAGGTTATAGTCATGTATGGTCTAATCCTTTCATTCACCTGATCTAACAGGTTATAATGTCATGTATGGTCTGATCCTTTCATTCACCTGATCTAACAGGTTATAGTCATGTATGGTCTGATCCTTTCATTCACCTGATATAACATGTTATGTTGTCATGTACGGTCTGATCCTTTCATTCACCTGATCTAACAGGTTATAATGTCATGTATGGTCTGATCCTTTCATTCACCTGATCTAACAGGTTATAATGTCATGTATGGTCTGAACCTTTCATTCACCTGATATAACATGTTATGTTGCATGTACGGTCTGATCCTTTCATTCACCTGATCTAACAGGTTATAATGTCATGTATGGTCTAATCCTTTCATTCACCTGATCTAACAGGTTATAATGTCATGTATGGTCTGATCCTTTCATTCACCTGATATAACATGTTATGTTGTCATGTATGGTCTGATCCTTTCATTCACCTGATCCAACAGGTTATAATGTCATGTACAGTCTGATCCATTCATTCACCTGATCTAACATGTTATAATGTCATGTATGGTCTGATCCTTTCATTCACCTGATCTAACAGGTTATAATGTCATGTATGGTCTGATCCTTTCATTCACCTGATCTAACAGGTTATAATGTCATGTATGGTCTGATCCTTTCATTCACTTTATCTAACATGTTATGTCATGTAGTCTGATCCTTTCATTCACCTGATATAACATGTTATAATGTCATGTACGGTCTGATTCTTTCATTCACCTGATATAACATGTTATATTGTCATGTACGGCCTGATCCTTTCATTCACCTGATATAACAGGTTATAATGTCATGTATGGCCTGATCCTTTCATTCACCTGATCTAACATGTTATAATGTCATGTATGGTCTGATCCTTTTATTCACCTGTTATAATGTCTTGTACGGTCTGATCCTTTCAGTCACCTGATCTAACACAAGTAATAGTAATAATAATTGGCAATAATAAGGATAACATGACTCACCCCTGTTCTCCCGTAGTGAGCAGGTGTACTAGTTATTTAAAATCGACAAACATGCAAAACCTTTCCCCAAAATAGACTATGTCTGAAAACGACAGCACGGATATCATTTATTGGAGTACCACAATGTTTCCATGGAGCCCGCCATGTTAAGCGGTGCCGGGCGCTCCGTTCCCTTGGGATTCTTGCTTGAGCGCTTTTAATCAAGCAATCCGCTTGGTGAGTGGTAAGGAAGCTGCTTGCTAACGGAACACACCTCTGCTTTTATTGGTGTTGAATTGTTTCTACTGTGACAGTGTTTCTTGCTGTCTTTGAAAATGTCAGCCAATAGATAGATGCAGATAGTCCATTTACAGAACCGTGTAAATCCGGATTGTGGAATGACGAAAATTCATGAACGGTCCTGAAGTCAAGGTGCTGTCGGCTTACACCTCCATTAACCGTAAAGGTGGTTCTCAAACCCCAAAATGTAACGCCATGCAATGATGAAAACAATCCCTAACCGTTCCCTAATAAACCCGTTAAGGTCAAAAGGTCCATTTTTTATAAGAAGACCAAACTAAAAGGTTCACGTTTGGAAGCAATAAACTTTTAGCACCGTTTTTTACAAACTGCACCTGTTATACGTTTTAGATAACTGGAGGAACTAAAACCGAATATACCACCCCCTAACCCGTCTCGTATCAAACGTCTTTTCCCAAATCCTGTTTTAATAAAGTAAAATTACTTTTGAACGAATTTACATTATGTTCAAATAACTTCATCCACTCTACCACCTGACGATATGGGACAAAAACATTTTTTTATACATGATTCAGGCTCATGGAAGTAGAGCAGAATGGAAAGGAAGACAGGGATGAATGGAAAGGGGGAAACACAAACATCAAAGAAATGAGTGAAATCAAGCAGAGGTTGAGGAAACATTGGGGTGAACGAGTTACACTCAGCAAGAAGAGAAAGGAGAAAATGGGGCTGAAACAGAAAAGGAACAAACCAACCAAGAGGTGAGGAGGAAAAAAAAAAATCAACATAACCTAGAGAAGGGTAGTAGAGCACATGAGGGTATGTCTTCAACTGAGATCCATAGAGATATCTTAATCAGCTACATTCAAGTGTAAGGTGTGCACAGAGGGAGCTGCAGATGGAGGAAATGTTGTTAGATCTTGGAGACGGCGTGAAGCTGGAAGGTGTGAAAACATTTTGCTACCTCGGAGACATGCTGAATGGAGAAGGTGGATCAGATTCGTCAATGGTTGCTGGAGTGAGATGTGCATGGAAGAAGTTTCGGGAACTGAGTGGTGTGCTGATGAGGAGGAGTGTCGTTGAAGCTGAAGGGAAAGGTGCATGCTGCATGTGTGAGAAGTGTTATGATTTATGGGATCGAGACATGGGTAATGAACGTAGAGCAGCAACGAAGGCTGGAAAGGGTGGAAATGCGAATGGTTCGACGGATGTGCGGAGTATCGTTGAGAGAGAGGAAGACAAATGATGAATTGTGAAAGATGATGGGAATAGAGCCTGTGATTGATGCTGTGAAGAGGAACAGGTTGAGATGGTTTGGTCATGTGTTGAGGAAGGATGAAAGTGACTGGTTGAGAAGAGTGATGGAAATGAATGTAGAAGGAAGTAGAGGACGGGGAAGACCGAGAAAGACTCGGCTAAAGATGGTGCAAGAAGAAATGCGGGCAAGG
Source organism: Myxine glutinosa (assembly GCF_964187855.1). Classification (NCBI taxonomy): domain Eukaryota; kingdom Metazoa; phylum Chordata; class Myxini; order Myxiniformes; family Myxinidae; genus Myxine; species Myxine glutinosa. The sequence goes on along the minus strand of NC_136267.1, from coordinate 86,110,926 downwards.
GGGTTAACAAGGAGAGATGCAGAAAATAGGGCAAAATGGAGAAGATTGTCATGGGGACCGCAAGGCTAACACCCACTCTAGCAGGGAAAATGGCCTTAAAATGCATGTTGTTGTTGTTGTTGTTGTTCAGATATCCACGCTGCGAGGATATCAATGAAAACAGCAGCGTTCCCATATTTCTAATTTGATTTTGAATGACAACAACAAGGAGTTTGAATACTATGTATATCAACAAGCACAATCAGGGAATCACTGTTGCACATTTAACAAAACACGAGACATCACAGAGGAACAAAATGAACTTTATTTCTTTCCAAAACACGGCAGCAGCAACCAGCCAACATGGCAGCAGCAACCAGCCAACATGGCAGCAACAACCAACCAACATGGCAGCAACAACCAGCCAACATGGCTCGGCGAGTACAGTCGGCGAGATTAACGATAACGACGCAACTGCAAGGTGTTGCGACGACGCCAGGCAGCACGCCGCGAGCCCCCGATGGTCTGGTGGTAGCCGTGGCCCTTTCCCAGGCCGCGGCTCCTGCGTCCTGCGGACGTGAGGCCACGCATCTCGCGGTGCTTGTGCACCGGCTTGGTGATCCATTGGGTATCCGGGTTTCGACGGATCGCCTTGTGGAACGGGTCGATGAGGATCACTTCGAAGTACTTGTAAGTAGAGTCTTCGCAGACCCAATACGAATTAAGCACACGGAGAGCACCCAGATGACGACCGGCACGTCCCTGCAAGCACAGCAAAGGCGAAGTGGAATATCATCATCACATGCACCGCAGCCATTAAAGACGTCACAACTTTCTCAATGACGTCAGCAAGCGAAGGAATGTACAAACCTCTGCTACAGCCTGCAGATTTCGTGCAAACTTCATCTGGTTCACACCTTGATGGACTGGCTTTCCGTACGTGGCACCCTTGGGCACAGGCTTCTTTCGGCCTCCACGGCGAACACGCACCCGGTAAATAACATAGCCTACCGGGTACACACAACCCGAATGGGGGGGTTGGGGGGGCAGCAAAAATAAACAAATTTAACAATAGTGTGACACGGATAGAAAAGGACAACATTAAGCAAATCACCATGGTGACCTGACCGTAAGCAAATCACCACATGAATAAGCAAGCCCACCAATCTACAAACTCATTACATCACCACAACCATCCCACAACTACTTGTATGCAATAGCCAACCCACCTACCCAGTCCAACTTAAAGGTAATATCCTTCACTTGCGTACATACATTCTAAAGGTCCACCACAATGACGTCACGCCATCACATTTTAAAGCATCATCAAAACTCGAGTCTCAAAGCTATCTATACCGGAAATCAATCGTCCAGGATGGGTCACGTGACAATATCCCATTCACTGTACCTTGCTTGGCTTTGTAGCCGAGCCGTCGGGCCTTGTCGGGCCGCATGGGCCGAGGGGCACGATGCAGGGCCGAGAGCTGCCTCAAGTGCCAGCAGCGAACTCTGAGGAGGAACCGCATCACGTCCGACTGCTTCTTCCGCCATAGCTCTTGCATGTATCTGTACGCGCCCATCGCGCCGTGGCTGTGACGAGACAAGGAACAAAATGGAGAGTTAGAGTACACCTTCAACGCACGTCTCAATTGGGTGGGCATGTGGTGGGGGAGGGGTCGGGTGGGGTGGTGGGAGGAAGAAGAGGGAAGAGGGGTGGTGTGGTGGTGGGGGGGGGGGGAGGGGAAAGAGGGGGTGGTGTGGTGGGGGGGGGGGGAGGGGAAAGAGGGGTTTGGGTGGTGGGGGAGGGGAAAAGAGGGGGTGGTGTGGTGGGGGTGGTGTGGTGGGGGGGGGGAGGGGAAAGAGGGGGTTGGGTTGTGGGGGAGGGAGGATGGGTTGGGTGATTTGGGGGGGAGGGGAAAAGAGGGGGTGGTGTGGTGGGGGGGGGAGGGGAAAAGAGGGGGTGGTGTGGTGGGGGGGGGGAGGGGAAAAGAGGGGGTGGTGTGGTGGGGGGGGGAGGGGAAAGAGGGGGGGGAGGGGAAAGAGGGGGGGGAGGGGAAAGAGGGGGGGGGAGGGGAAAGAGGGGGTTGGGTTGTGGGGGAGGGAGGAGGGGTTGGGTGATTTGGGGAGGAGGGGTTGGGTGATTTGGGGGGGGGGGGGGGAGGTGAGAAGGCGTGGTGGTGGTGGGGAGGAAGGAGGAGTGGTGGAGGAGGAGGAACCGGGGTGGTGGAGCAGGAGGGACCGGGGTGGTGGGGGAGGAGGAACCGCGTTGGTGGGGGTCCCGATCGAAGAGGATCCCAGGTTAGAATCCCGTACACCCAGCTGATTGGCTCATGGTTCCTGCAAAGGTACATTGACGTCTACTGAATTCCATCAGTAACTGATGTCCTTGTTCTACGTGCGATTCGCGTACGAGCTCCACCAGGACCGAGTATCATTTCAACATTTTCTATTCGTTCGGCATTCCAACCCGACGAACCTATTGGCAGAAATCACATGGCAAATGGACAGCCAGCTTAACAGCCTCCTCGAAGAAGAGCGTGCACCGAGATGCAGCACCTCCAAGCGCCATTACAGAGGAATTATCTTATCGTTTGTCGTCAAATCAGATTCTAACAAAAACCGAATCACGGACTCGGCATCGTGGAGCCGAGTAAACCACCGACTGGACTAGAGCACGCCATATGTTTAGTTATATAAACCCCGTGAATGCATCAAACTCTTCATTCCATTCGCTCCAAACACAAACGTAATGAGTAACGAGCGTGTTGGCCGCGGGTTCGTGGCCATGAAAAAACAGCCCGAGCTCAGGCCCATCAACACCGTGTCAATGGCTCTGGGGTGGTAAACGATTTTAAAACACGCTCTGCACCAAAACCCAAACAACACGACACCTACAAACACAGAGACTATTCACAAACCAGACAAGGAGACTGGATACTTTGTATAGCGTGAGATTATCCCGATTCGATGAGGATTGTCCAAGTTAAAAAATAAAGCCCAAACACTCACTTTTGAGGAAACCGGAAAAGGAGAGACCGACGACGTTCCGACAAACGTCACATCCGCTTAACTCACGTAAATGATCGGTGCTTCGCTAAAAATTATCATAAGATATAAATTATTATTTTGATTGCATTATAATGCAGTGGAGCAAGAGTTTATTAAATTACCACACCGAAACATGAATACACCCGTATTGAAACCGTGTCGACGACACCGCCATGTAGACACAGGGCCATAGGGTGGATATCTATTTATTTTTTTGATTTCATGACCTGAACCTAGGGATTGGGCAAGAAGGGTGTGGGATGAAGCCTTATGATCTCCAAAACATCTTGTTTTTTTTCACAAGCGATATCGTGGTACGTTACCGAGAACCGCTGCCCCAAAACACCAGTATACACCAATTGTATGTTACATTTGAAATACCCATTTACACAGTAAAAAAACAACACAAACTATATGATGTCATGTTCACATTGGTCTTGGCAGCAATATTTATTAATTCAGACCCCCAAAAGTAGTAAAAATGTTGTTTTAACGACTTGGTAAAATAACATGCTGTTGATGCATTTATCAGAAAGTCATGTTTTTGGACCTTAAAACCTGCATAATTTTAAATTTTTGTACTGAAGGAACTGCGCTCCAACGCGAGTCGAAAGAATTGACGCGACCAAAGACGGAATTCGTCCGAGTTGCTTTATTGAAACAAAACAGCTCAGGTATTCTGACAAGCCCGTTTATCGGGCAGCAATATATATACACATTTATGTCGGGAAGTTTGCCCGGCAAAAGCTATACCGGGCATGCCCGGGTGTCAAGGGCGAGCCTTGGAAAGGCGAGTCTGGACCTGCCCGGGCGTGTTTGGCTGCGGCCTGGCAAGTCGAGGCTGGGCGTGCCCGGGCGCTCTGGGCGAGCCCTGGAAAGGCGATAGCGGGCATGCCCGGACGCTCTGGGCGAGCCCTGGAAAGGCGATAGCGGGCATGCCCGGACGCTCTGGGCGAGCCCTGAAAAGGCGATAGCGGGCATGCCCGGACGCTCTGGGCGAGCCCTGGAAAGGCGAGAGCGGGCATGCCCGGGAAAGACGAGACCGGGCATGCCCGGGAGGTTCGGGCGTGCCCGGGAACAGTGAGTCCGGGCATGCCCGGGAGAGGCGCATCTGGACGTGTTCTGGCCGGTGCAAGGCGATTGTGTGCATCCAGCGGTAACCGCTACACACGCCCCTCCAGAATCGACCTGCACCGGCAGGGTCAATTTAAGGGGGGTCCGGATGACCCGGCCGAAGCGACCCCTGGAGGGTCGTGGGGAGGGGTCCGATGTGGTGGTGGGTGGTCGAGCGGGGGGAACTGTGGACAGGGGGCGGCCTCGCCGCGGAGGAAGGGCCAACCGTGGTGGTCGGTCGACGTCCATGTGCGCCGGTTTGAGGCGGTCCACAGAAATCCGGTCCGGCCGGCCGCCGAAGTCGACGATGAAAGACTTGTCGCCCCGTCGCAGGACCCGGAAGGGCCCGTCGTACGGCGGCCGGAGTGGCCCCCGGTGCGCGTCATGACGCACAAAGACGTACTGCGCTGTGCGAAGCGCCGGGGGGACGTAGGACTGGGGGCCACCATGGCGGGACGTCGGCACGGGGGCAAATCGTCGGGCGGCCTCCTGGAGGTCCGAGCGCTGGCGAGCGGCGGACCAGGGACTGGTAGCGTCGGGCACGAATTCGCCCGGGACGCGGAGCGGCTGGCCATAGACGAGCTCGGCGGCGGACGCCTGGAGGTCTTCCTTGGGCGCCGTGCGAAGGCCCAAAAGGACCCACGGCAGCCGGTCGGCCCAACCGTCGTCCTGAAGGCCGGCCATGAGTGCAGCCTTCATGGAGCGGTGAAACCGCTCGCACAACCCGTTGGCTTGGGGGTGGTAGGCCGTGGTGCGGTGCAGCGTGACCCCCAACGAAAGGGCGACCGCGCCCCAAAGCTCAGACGTGAACTGTGGGCCGCGGTCGGACGAGATGTCCGCTGGTGCGCCGAAGCGCGCGACCCAGGTGGCGATGAACGCCTGCGCCACGTCGGCGGTGGTGGTGGAGGCGAGGGGCACAGCCTCCGGCGACCTGGTGGTCCTGTCCACCATGGTGAGCAGGTGGGTGAACCCCCGCGAGGGGGGCAGGGGACCCACCAGGTCCACGTGGACGTGGTCAAAACGCCGTTCAGGCACGGCGAAAGGTGCCAGCGGGGCCTGGGTGTGGCGGTGGACCTTGACCCGCTGGCAGGCCGTGCAGGCTTTGGCCCAGTCGCGGATGTTTCGTCGAAGGCCGTGCCAGACGAAACGCGCCGACACCAGCTTCTGAGAAGCTTTCCGGCCCGGGTGAGAAAGGCCGTGGATGGAGGCGAAGATGCGGCGCTGCCAGGAAACGGGCACGATGGGGCGAGGCTGGCCCTGGGAGACGTCGCAGAGCAGGACGGTGCCCGCGAAGGGAATGTCGGCCAGGCGGAGGCCCGTGTCCGCCGCACGGAGTGCCTGCACCGAGGCGTCGGTGGTCTGGTCGGCCGCCATGAGCGCGAAGTCCACGCCGAGGTGGACCGCGTTCGCGCTGGCCCGAGAAAGACAGTCGGCCACGGCGTTGTCTTTGCCGGCGACGTGCCGGATGTCCGTGGTGAACTCCGACACGGCGGAGAGGTGGCGCTGCTGCCGGGCCGACCACGGCTCCGTGACCTTAGCCATTGCGTAGACCAACGGCTTGTGGTCGACGAAAGCCGTGAACGGGCGGCCCTCCAGGAGGTGTCGGAAATGGCGAACGGCCAGGAATAGCCCGAGCAGCTCGCGGTCGAACATGCTGTAGTTTAACTCGTTCGGCCGGAGTTGCCGGCTGAAAAAAGCGAGTGGCTGCCAAACCCCGTCCACCCATTGCTCATGGACGGCGCCCACCGCGTAGTTGGAGGCGTCCGTAGTGAGGGCAATGGGCGCGTTGAGCACCGGGTGAGCCAGCAGCGTTGCGTCGGCGAGGGCCCGTTTGGCGCTGGCGAAGGCCGCGTCCATGGCCACGGACCAAACAATGTCATGCTTGGCCGGCTTGCCCCGGAGGGCCTCGTAAAGGGGCCGCATGAGCTGAGCAGCGCGGGGCACGAATCGGTGATAAAAATTCACCATGCCGAGGAACTCTTGGAGGGCCTTGATGGAACGGGGACGCGGGAACGTGGTGATGGCCTCAACCTTGGTCGGCAGCGGCACGGCCCCGGTCTTGGTGATGCGGTGGCCCAAAAAGTCAACGGTCGTCGCGCCGAAGTGGCATTTGACCGGGTTGACAATTAAGCCGTGCTCGCTGAGGCGACCAAACAGTGTTCGGAGGTGGAGGAGGTGCTCGGCGCGGGACGTGCTGGCGACGAGGATATCGTCCAGATAGACGAAAAGAAACGGCAGGTCGCGCAGCACGCCGTCCATCAAGCGCTGGAACGCCTGGGCCGCGTTCTTGAGGCCAAACGGCATCCGCAAAAATTCGAACAGGCCGAACGGCGTGATGACGGCCGTCTTCGGGACGTCGGCCGCCCGGACAGGTACCTGGTGGTAGCCCCGTATCAGGTCAATTTTCGAAAAGATGACCCGTCCCGCCAAACGGGCGGAAAAGTCCTGAATATGCGGGATCGGGTACCTGTCGGGGGTGGTAGCGTCGTTGAGACGGCGGTAGTCACCACACGGGCGCCATCCACCCCCCGGCTTTGGCACGATGTGCAGTGGCGAGGCCCACGCGCTATAGGAGCGCCGCACGATGCCGAGGTGCTCCAACGCGTCGAACTCGGCCTTCGCCACGGCGAGCTTGGCCGGGTCGAGGCGGCGGGCCCTGGCGTAGACCGGCGGGCCCGTAGTGGGTATGTGGTGCTCGATCCCGTGCCGCACCGCGACGGCCGAAAACGTCGGCCGCGTGAGGGCCGGGAATTCCGCGAGCAGGCGAGCGAACTCGTTCGCTGCCGGGAGGGCGCACGCCAGTTCGGTCGACGCGGAGCTGCTCATCGTGCACGCCAGGGAGCTGAAGGTCTCGGCGTTGACAAGGCGATGACGTTTGACGTCGACCAGCAGCCCGTGCGCGCAGAGGAAGTCGGCGCCCAGCAAAGCCATGGGGACGCAGGCGGTCACAAAAGTCCATTGAAAACGCTGGCTGCCGAAGCAGAGGGTGACGACGCGTGGGCCGAAAGTGCGTATGGCCGAGCCATTAGCAGCGACCAAAGAGGGGCCGCAAACGGCGTCCCGCCTGTCCTGCTCGGAGGCGGGTATGACGCTCAGTTGGGCGCCGGTGTCACACAGGAAACGCCGCCCAGACGCTTTGTCCCGAATAAACAGCAAGTTGCCCAAGTGGCCGGCGCTCATGGCTGGGAATGAACGCCGGCCCGGCCGTTTCCCGACCTGCCGAAAGTGCACGGGGGCCGGCACGTCCGAGCCTTGTGTCCGAACCTGGCGTGGTAATAACACCACGCACGGTCAGGTGGAGGCCCCGGCCGTCGTGTCGGAAGCGGGCGGTGCGGCGTGGCGGCCGCCAGTTGCACCGGCAGTTCGACCTCCAACCGCGCAGGGCGCTCGGGCGTCGTGGGCGTCGCCTCGGACGGCGGCGGGCTCCAGGTAACCGCGCCGATGTGCTGGCCCGCCGAGGAGATCTTATCGGCTTCCCTAGCGAGGGCGCGGGAATCCGTGATCAATGTGCCAGCCAGGGCGAGGCGTACCGGGTGAGGCAGCTGGCGAAGGAACAGCTCGCGGAACAGAAAATCCGGAGAGTGCTCACCGAGCAACGAGAGCATATAGTCCATGCGCTCTGACGGGCGCGTGTCGCCGAGCTCGGGCAAAGCGAGCAGGCGCCGTGCGCGTGCTGCCGGTGAGAGGGCGAAAGCATCGAGGAGGAGTGTCTTCAGCGCGTCGTATTTGTCAGCAGCCGGCGGGTGCTCGAGGAGGCTCAAGGCGCGGGCCGCGGTGGCGGAACCGAGCGCCGCCACAACATGGTGGAAGCGGGTGTCGTCCGCGGTGATGCCTCGCAGGGCGAACTGAGAGTCCGCCTGAGCGAACCAAACAGCGGCGTGAGCCTCCCAGAAGGTAGGCAGTTTAAGCGTCACTGCCGTATCCATGTCGGTAGGTCACCAATGAAGGAACTGCGCTCCAACGCGAGTCGAAAGAATTGACGCGACCAAAGACGGAATTCGTCCGAGTTGCTTTATTGAAACAAAACAGCTCAGGTATTCTGACAAGCCCGTTTATCGGGCAGCAATATATATACACATTTATGTCGGGAAGTTTGCCCGACAAAAGCTATACCGGGCATGCCCGGGTGTCAAGGGCGAGCCTTGGAAAGGCGAGTCTGGACCTGCCCGGGCGTGTTTGGCTGCGGCCTGGCAAGTCGAGGCTGGGCGTGCCCGGGCGCTCTGGGCGAGCCCTGGAAAGGCGATAGCGGGCATGCCCGGACGCTCTGGGCGAGCCCTGGAAAGGCGATAGCGGGCATGCCCGGACGCTCTGGGCGAGCCCTGGAAAGGCGATAGCGGGCATGCCCGGACGCTCTGGGCGAGCCCTGAAAAGGCGATAGCGGGCATGCCCGGACGCTCTGGGCGAGCCCTGGAAAGGCGAGAGCGGGCATGCCCGGGAAAGACGAGACCGGGCGTGCCCGGGAGGTTCGGGCGTGCCCGGGAACAGTGAGTCCGGGCATGCCCGGGAGAGGCGCGTCTGGCCGTGTTCTGGCCGGTGCAAGGCGATTGTGTGCATCCAGCGGTAACCGCTACAGTACAATATTTGTGATTGGTGTTGCTACTACGATCCATGGTGGTTTACCAATGCTATTTTGAAACTGTTAATAGGTCCAATAAGTGTGTAAGGGGTGATATTTTAACCCATCAAAGACAATTACGCGGCGTACAAGCGAACCAGTGCGCATTGACGTCATGATAAACTCGAGATGGGCTGAACTATAGCCACAATTTGTCTCTTCGGCTTGGTCATGTTGAAACTTGTCCAAAACATCATACAAATAGTGCAGTTATTTCATCCTCTTCAGCATCAGAGTCTTCCTCATCTTCAGATCTGGAGTCTTTATCATCATTCTTATCATCAAAGTCAACATGGCCAGTTATGTTTGAGCAGTCGTTCCTGCCGCACTTGCACAAATCTGTGCACGGAATGTTATTCTGTAGGCAAGTGCATGTAGTTTCTTTGCTGCATCGTGTCTTCTTGCAGCTTCCAGTGCAGTTAGCAAGCTCCATCACGCTGTCTGGTGCAGGTGGAAGTGTCATCCAGTCTATGGCAAGTTCCTCTTCCATCATCCATCCATAGCCATCAGGGTCGGGAATGTCAGGGATGGGCTGCAGGCTCCTCTTGTAAATTCCTGAAATATTGAAGTGATCAATAACATTAAGAATGGAGATATACATATTTCCAAAACAACATCAGAGGTATATCATTAACACTAATAACAGAACAATCATATTATTGGGAAATTCTGTGTAGAGAAACATGCGAAATCCAAAACATCCTGCTCTGACTGAGTGTGGAGCAAAAAAATCTCTGGATCATCTACATGTCATGTTATCTTAACCACTCAACTGTATAGATAGTTACTTCAATTACTCTTTCAAATAGACCTGTTAATTTTGAACATTTACAAAGCATTGTTGTGACATTCAATATTTTGTTTTCAATTCAATAAACTTTCCAAATAATCATCTTCATTGACACATGCTGCACCATATACTAGTACTCCTGTCCAAACATAAATTACAGGTGACGTTCAATATTCAAAGAAACAACCAATTAACTTACCAGCTTGGTAATTGGCTCTCTTGATGTGCTGTCTCAGGGCATCTTGGTTGGGAGGCATTGTGATCTCAGACGTTCTAGCAAGACGAAACATGTTGTACCTGGCCTCATTCACAGTAGTGATATTGTGCTGTCCATATAACTTGCAGACAAATGTCTCCAGTGCTTCCATCATGTCTGGATGTATGTCAAACCGTTCTCCAAGGTCCTTCAAGGTACCGCACAGCTCTGGATTCTTTAGTATGATGTTTAAGGCCTTCTTTTTGCCTTTGCCATAGAAGGCGCTTACACTATCACAGCCAGTAAAACAGTGTAGGCCTATCAAAGCTTGGCTGACATCATCCCCAATGCTATCGTAGATTGCTTTCAAGTCAATTGTCCTAAGGTTGACTCCCTTTCCTGTGTGGAAATATAGATGTGCAGAGATTTGGGGTACTAAGGCTATGCCGATTATGAACACATCTGTATCCGGACTAACGATGATGACGTCATTGCTTGTGTGTGCTGCATGCGCGGCATGGAGGAACATCCGTGTGTCCGCCTCTTCATGCGTCGAATTTAGTGATGGCTCTTCTTTCACTTCAACTACCTGATCTGGAGTGCTGCTTCCTGTGAAGATATGGCATTTGGTTCCATGTGCCAAGAACACTGTAATTCCTCTGAGGTATGCTGTCTTGACCTTACTCCACGTCTCAAACAAGTATTCGATTAGCGACTCCTTGTTGTCACCGTTGGAGAGGAACTTCTTCCATTGTTGAGGAAGGGACTGGCCATATATTCGCATCACCTGAGACCCTCTGGCTGCTCTCTTCTCTCGCTCGGCGTTCTTAATCGATACCTTTCGATAAGTATCGGTTACGAAATGGATCTCACCGGACTTGTTGCCCTCTACTCCCTTGACAAGGCGCTTCAGTATTTCGTGGGCCAGATTGAGAAATGTCCTTTCCCCGGTGAGTTTGTTGATATTCAATTTCTGTATCATTGCCATACCATCCATTACATACATGCCTCCTACTGGAATATCAACCACAGGTTTCTCTGCCTGACTTTCAAGTGCATGAAGTAGGTTGGCTTTGTTGGTCTTGACGAGGCAGCCTTGCACACTTGCCAAAGGAAGAGGTAGTGGGCCAAGAGAATAGGACATTAACTCTTGAAGATCAATTTTCCGGAACTGCCCGATGACAACAAGCCTTGCTAAGAGATTTCTGTCAGCCTTCAAAGACACATCCTTTCCACGAATTTTCTTTTTCACAGCCTTAGACATGTTGGTGAATGTCTTAAGTTTCAGTTTCTTCATTGAGCCAAACAGGTCGACTGTCTCCGTCTGAAGTCGTTCTTTACATAGGGTGGTGAACTCTATTTCTCCTCTTTCATATGCTGTGTTTAGATCTTCCTGAACTTCTCTCGTAGCCACCACACCAGATGTAACATGAACCAAGTCCTCTCCATCATATTCAAATGGATTAATCATGCTGTTTGTCATCTCGATTATTTTGTCAACATCAGCTTTGTCACGTAGCATGCGACTTTGTAGTAGATCGGAGCGTGTTGAGCTGTGCTCTTCATATCTGGACTTCCCTGCCATAACCTCGCATTCCCGTGCAATTGACCCCCTCGCGTGGTGTGACCAAATCCATCGGTTAACTGTCCCCTTGCTGGTAGTGAAACCGGTCATGCCCCCTTGGTCTTGGAATCCCTGTTTGCTGTCTGCTCAATGGTCTGGTCGCAGGCGATTTGGGCAAAAGCTTTGTCGCTTCTCTGGGTAGCGAATTCACCCTCCATAAATTTCTGATGAATGGCAGGATGGGTCTGCTGAACATCTGACATTTCCAGCCAGTATACTGGAAGGTATCTGCTATAATTAATGTGGTCATAGGCAAATATCCATGGAAGCATACATCGTATGCTGGTGAGGTGAACATCCCAGTTGGCTTCTCGTGTCCCTCTAATGAATAGCAAGAGAAGCTCCACAGTCTCAATGTATGAACTCCAGAAGCGAAATGTTGGTTTGGTGTCACTTGCTTCTAAGAATTTGTCAAAGGAGGTTTTGAAGTCTTTGAACTTGTCGCTGTTGAGAATGACATGGTAGTTTGGATGTGGGAAAGCTTCAGCTAAGTTTGACAAAAGTTCCTTCACTCTACCCGCCTCATGTTCTGGAATAGATTCAAAATATGCATCCAGGAGCATCTGCTGCATCGCGTCTGACATCAGCTTATGGGCTCGAACTGCCCTGTTGTAATGCTTGCCGCTGAACACTCCATTCACAGACCCCACTGCAACAATCTCTGACTCAACCAGGATGTCTTGGAGACCACCATCTCGAAATCTCTTTCCAATACAGCCAAGAAAGGACATTGCAGTGTGGAATGCCCCAAGTCGAATTACCAGTCTCTTCATGAACTGTGCATTCTTCCATCTAATGAGCTGTGCCTTACAATAGATGGCTTGGTCAACGACAATGACGACTGCTTCCAACTGTAACTTGTCGGCGATCTGAACACTTCTCTGCAGTATTGTTAGTACCGTATTCATTTCAGTCAGAGTGGCATCAATGACAGGGAGATACCCTATCACGCTCTTTGGTGGAACTTCAACACAAGACAGTAGTTGGTTGAATCCTGTCCAAGATGGCAGAGTCCCGTCAATGTTGTACTTGGTGATGTGGTATGATAGGTCTATCGTCTTAGGGTGCTGGAGTAATGGGAAGTACGTTGCTCGATCCAATGGAACGCTGGTTGCGAATGGAGCGGGTCCTTCTTTTTTCCCTCCATAATATGTGGCAAGGTTCACTGCAGGTGGCTGCATCGATCTCTCCCGCGTCCTCTTAACTGTAGTGACTGGTGCTGGTTGTACTACTTCATGGGATTGACTTGGTCGCTGTATTATAATCCCATTGGTATTGTGCGTTGTTCCACGCCCAGACAATGTCTCCTCCCCGAAGTCATTATTGTCCCATACGAGTGTGACATGCTTGCCCGCCTGAATGATTGATGGAAGAGCATCCTCTCCACGATGTAGTTCTTGGTTAGCCAGTGCAGTGTCATGATTTAAGACGACAGAGTTTGAGACGCAGTAACCAAACCCGTTCAGTAGGCTGATTAATTGGGCTGAACCTGAGAGATGACGTACTGTCATTGCAAGTGACAAATGTTTGGGCATCTGTTTCCTTCCCTTTGATTGGAGGTATATGATGTCCTGTGCAATTGTGAGAATTCTTCTTTGTATTGTAGATTCTATCTTTACAAACTCATCAGAATCAGGTTCGTCTGACACTCCCACCATCCATGCAATAAAGTTATAGAGACAGGCAGGTACAATTGCTTCTGCGGCATTTGTTGTCAGGTGCTCAGAGGTTGGGGGCCATGGCATATTTGGCTTGATCTCATCTATTGCATTTCTCAATTGTAGCGCAGTGAAGTAGTGTTCTCTAAGGTTATTCTCAGTATACCCAGGTTGCTTTGGTGGGGTTGGTTCAGAGTCGGATGTTTGTTCTGTCTCTGTTGTGTCATCACCTGAACCATGCATGGTTTCTTGCAACACTTTCTTTTCTTCAACCAGCACTTCAGTGGAGATGTCATTAACATACACAAGGTGTCCTTGGCAGCGCATATACGGGGTTAGAAAGCATAGTTGTGGAAATGTTTTCATCAGTCTTGTCTTGAGAAAGTCACTTTTGTAGTTTGATTCTATTCCGTGTGTTGCTTTGATTTGTTTCATGAACATGTCATTAAGTCGTTTCAGTCTGTAGATTTCCTTGTTGTCTATTATAAGATCCTTGACTGTTGCACAAAATAATGTGTATGCTTCTGAGTAGTTGGAGTCTCCTTGTTGCTCTGCATTTGGTGTTGTTGCTAGCTTGCCTAAATACCGGGTATACTCCTTGTAGCAGCGACCATGGTATTTTACCTCTATCGCAACACAATCGCGGTCTTGAATTTGAAGCAGCAGGTTTGTATTGTTGTTGTCTTTAGCGGCTTGCTGCAGTCTTGGTGCCTCAATTGTTGAGCACCTTGTTAGAGGCTCTTTTCTTCGTCCCCTTTTGCCTGTATTGATTGTTCTCTCTTTCTGACAAAGGATGCATATATTAGGCAACACATATTGGGATCTGGCTGAACATTTGGGCTTGCCTAAGCTGGAGCGTAGAGCACGTTTCTTGACTGGTTGTGGGCCTTTATGCACCTTGTCAATGTTGACGTTGATGTCATTGCATGTTGAAGCTGCAATAAATACACATAAAAGAAAACAATTAAAATTATGTGAGTTAAAAATGTCTAGACCTCAAGTCATGGTTAGCCCGACTAGATCCCCCCCCCCCCCCCCCCCCTTCCTCAGACTTCCTTTTAAAAATTTATTTGTTTCACCTCGGCCCTACCTCCTTGCATAAATATTGGACAGTTCCTTCAATTCAAAATCGTTCGACTACACACAAAATCATTTTACATATACATACCTCAAAAAAAAAAAATCAAACTAAGTTTTGAAGCATTGTCATGATTTATTATTCAAGTTATTCAACCGACCAGTATTGGCTGCATTTTCTTCTCTCTTTTTCATGCTGCTTTGCACCCTGCTCACTCGTTTATCGGTAAATCGTGAATAACACTTGATGAAACGCTGCATCATGCGGTATAGCTATAGCAGGTATTGTTACCATACTGTTGCCACGTTCGCCGAATTCGTCAGCGTGGTTCTTCACGAAATTTCTCGCAATTTCAGCTTGATCACCTTCTAAATTCTGCCACGTAAGAACAAATTGCAAATATCACGGCCTTGTTATATCACTAAAAGGTATTAAACTTGATCTTTTGGCCGGAGAAATGCACATATAACAGCGTTTCTCGCTCCCACCCTCGTCACCGTCGCTGCTACTGGAGGCCGCCATTTTGTTTACTCGCAGCCGGACGCCCAGACATCGTTCGTAGCGCGAATAAGCGCGATCCTCATTGGTCAATACATCGAAATGCGTTCGAGGCTAAACGGAGATTTTGGAAATAAAATTATAAATTTCAACATTATATTACAGACTAACGTACCAGAATCTGCCTTGTGAAAAGTCATGAACATTATTTCTTAATTTTTTCTATATTATCATGCCAATTTGATGTCCACCCGATTTTCAGGTCACGAAATGAAATGAAAAATTGGAACACCTGGCCGTCTAATGGTCCCGAACTGTGACGAGGAAAAATCAGCAAATATTTTGGAAATGCACACGTGTTTGAATGTTTGTTTGAGTTTTGTATTCATAGTTATGCGTTTTATTTTATTTTGCATCGCCGTCTAGGGATTATTGGATTATATACCGGGAGCCCAGGGGGGTCAGCCTAGCTGGAAAGTTAACCAATTTTCATGTATATAGCAATGGTCCATGTGTATGTCCATATAAGGAAATGGACGTCTGCCGGGCACATTATGGTGGGTGTGGTCAAAAGGGCCATTAGAAAGGGTCCCAAAATTGAGCTAGATCAGCTCTGTGAGTTAACCTGGTGAAACCTACTGGAAAATGTTCGGCATAGTCCCAGATATCATGAATGACCACTGCCAGACAGTTTCAGTGGTGGGGTGTGCCCACCAGACTTACATAACCGGGACTCCAAAATTGAGCTAGATCAGCTTGTGAGTTAGCCCGGTGAAACCTACTGGAAGATGTTCGGCATAGTCCCAGATATCATGAATGGCCACTGCCAGACATTTTCAGTGGTGGGTTGTGCCCGCCAGACACCCCCGAATGCCTCCACCCCCAAAATTGAGCTAAATCAGCTCGTAAGTTAACCCTGTGAAACCTCCATGAAATAGTTAGGCATAGTCCCAGATATCATGAATGACCACTGCCAGACATTTTCAATGGTGGGGTGTGCCCGCCAGACACCCCCGAATGCCTCCACCCCCAAAATTGAGCTAAATCAGCTCGTAAGTTAACCCGGTGAAACCTACATGAAATAGTTTGGCATAGTCCCAGATATCATGAATGGCCACTGCCAGACATTTTCAATGGTGGGGTGTGCCCGCCAGACCTACATAACCGGTACTCCAAAATTGAGCTAGATCAGCTCGTGAGTTAACACGGTGAAACTTACTGGAAGATGTTCGGCATAGTCCCAGATATCATGAATGGCCACTGCCAGACATTTTCAGTGGTGGGTTGTGCCCGCCAGACACCCCCGAATGCCGCCACCCCCAAAATTGAGCTAAATCAGCTCGTAAGTTAACCCGGTGAAACCTACTGGAAAATGTTTGGCATAATAATAATAATAATAATGCATTTATTTTATATAGCGCTTCTCAGGGAGCCCAAAGACGCTTTGACAGAGTGCAAAACATAATGCATAGCAAAACATAAAAACAATTGCAAAAAACAAGAATCAATAGGGAAATATTCAAAGCAAAAAGGAGGGAGAAGAAGAAGAAATAGTCAGGGGTTAAATGCTGTGGGTTAAATGTTGAATGCAGTGTTGAACAGGTGGGTCTTGAGTGATGTTTTGAATGTGGTGAGTGAGGAGGAGTCTCTGATGGTGTGAGGTAGTGAGTTCCAGAGGGTGGGAGCAGCGATGGAGAAGGCCCTGTCCCCCCAGGATCTGAATTTGGTCCGGATGGGGGGGGGGGGGGTCAGGAGGTTGGTACCAGCAGAGCGGAGGTTGCGGTTGGGAGTATGTCTGGAGAGGAGGTCAGCCAGGTAGGATGGGGCCAGGTTATGGAGGGCTTTGGAGGTCACGAGGAGGATTTTGTACTGGATTCTCTGGGAGATGGGGAGCCAGTGAAGCTTGTAAAGGACGGGGGTGATGTGATCACGGGTCCGGGAATGGGTGAGTAGACGGGCAGCGGAGTTCTGAATGTATTGGAGTTTATTGGTGATTGTTGAGGGTGAACCATAGAGGAGGCTGTTGCAGTAGTCAAGACGGGAGGTGATGAAGGCGTGGATGAGCGTTTCTGCAGCCATGGAGGAGAGGGATGGACGGAGACGGGCGATGTTTTGCAGGTGAAAGCAGGCTGTCTTTGTGATCTGTTTAGTGTATTTGTCGAAGGAGAGGGTTTGGTCAAAGATGATGCCAAGTTTCCGGATGTGAGGGGAGGTGGATACTGGGATACTGTCGATGTTGAGGGCAAAGTTATTGGTGGATTTTATGAGCGTTTTTGGGCCAATGATGATTATTTCAGATTTATCATAGTTAAGTTTGAGGAAGTTAATTTGAAGCCAGGATTTTATTTCAGTGATGCAGTTTGTCAGGATAGAGTGGGTGGCGGTGGAGATGGACTTGGTGGAGATGAAAAGCTGGATGTCATCGGCGAAGCAGTGGAATTGGAGACCATGACGGCGGATTAAGTGACCGAGGGGGGATAGGTAAAGGATGAAGAGGAGGGGGCCAAGAACTGAACCTTGGGGGACACCTTGGGGGAGGGGAGCAGTGGGGGATTTGCAGTTATTGATGGAGATGAACTGGCGTCTGTCAGAGAGGTATGATTTAATCCAAGAGAGGGCAGTGCCAGTAACGTTAAAGGTGGTTTCAAGTCGGGTGAGGAGGATGGTGTGATCGATGGTGTCAAAGGCGGCGCTGAGGTCGATGAGGATGAGAATGTTGAGGTTGCCAGCGTCAGAGGAGAGGAGAAGGTCGTTGGTGATTTTGAGGAGAGCAGTTTCAGTACTGTGGTTGGAGCGGAATCCGGATTGGAATGTTTCATACAGGTTATTGGCAGAGAGGTGATGTTTGAGTTGAGCGGCTACAGCGCGTTCCAAAACTTTCGACAGAAGGGTAGGTTGGAGATGGGTCTGAAGTTGTTTAGGGTGTCAGGGTTTAGTCCAGGTTTTTCAGAATGGGGGTAACAGCAGCAATTTTGAGGGATGGTGGGACGATGCCAGTAGACAGGGAGGAGTTTATTGTTGCAATGATAAGTGGAGAGAGAGCAGGAAGGGAGGCCTTGACAAAGCTGGAGGGGATGGGGTCAAGAGTGCAGGTGGCAGTTTTCATTCCTATGAGGAGTTCAGAGAGGTCAGTAGGGGAGATTGGGGAGAATTGAGACAGGGGATGGCAGGATAAGGGGGGGCAGGTGGTTTGAGGGGGAGCGGGTGCGGTGGCGGTCAAGCTGTTGTAGATGTTTTCAACTTTGCGTTGGAAGAATGAAAGGAAGGAGATGCAGTTGTCTACTGTGAATGACTGGGTGGTGGTGTTCAGGGGGCTGAGGAGTTTGTTTATTGTAGAGAAGAGTGCTTTTGGGTTTCCGGAGCCAGAGTGGATAATTTGAGAGTAGTAGGGGGAGCGGGCGCGGGAGAGGGCATCTTTGTAGTGTTGTAGGTGGTCCTTGTAGGCTTGGGAGTGAATTGTGAGACCTGTTTTATTGCGGAGTCTTTCAAGTTGGCAAGCACGAGTTTTCATCAGGCGGAGTTCAGGGGTAAACCAGGGAGCAGAATGGGTGAAAGAAACTGTTTTGGTTTTTATAGGCGCAAGTTGGTCAAGGCAGGAGGAGAGAGTGTGGTTGCAGTCGTCAGTGAGATCAGAAGGGTTGTGGAGGTCAACGAAGGGAGAAGTGGACATTTTTTCAGAGAGGGTGGATGAGAATGAGGTAGGTGAAAGAGTGTTTAGCTTACGGAAGTTGATAGTGCGATAATGCCATGGTGTTGGGGCGAGGATGTTGATGGTCATAGTGATGGCTAAGTGGTCAGAGAGGGTGAGGTCAGAGCCAGAGAGATGGTGCAAGATTAATCCAGTAGAGCAGACAAGGTCCAAAATGTGACCACGGTTATGGGTAGGAAAGTTGACATGTTGAGTGAGGTTAAAGCAGGTGAGTAAATCAGTGAAGTCAATGGTTATCGTGGAGTCAGTGGAGTCCATGTGAATATTGAAATCACCAAGGAGGAGGATTGAGGGGGAGAGGGAACATAGCTGGGTCAGAAATTAGGAGAAGTCAGACAGGAATGATGGGTGTGGTTTGGGAGGGCGGTAGACAACAGCCATGACTGACTGTGTGTGACCAGAGAGTTTAAAAGCCAGGTGTTCAAATGATGAAGCAGATGCGATGGAGATGAGGCTGGTCCTGATGTCTTGTCGGTGAATAACGGCAATTCCACCACCTCGGCCCTCCGAGCGTGGTTTATTGATGTAGGAATATCCATTGGGTGTGGTGAGGTTGAGTGCGAAGTAGTCCAGAGGTTGTTGCCAGGTTTCAGTGAGACAGAGAAAGTCCAGTTTATTTTCCAGGATGTAGTCGTTGAGGATGAGGGATTTGTTGTTGAGGGACCGGGTATTGAACAGGGTGAGCTTGATGTTGTTTTGTACGGCGGGGATGAACTCAGGTGATTTGGCCAGGGTTCGCAGACAGGAGGTGCGATTGTGTGCGTTGCTGTGACCAGGTGCGCTGGGACGATGAGTGGGAGTGCGCTGAGCCGACCAGAGGACGGGGATGGAGTGACCTGATTGTAAATGAACAAACTTACGACCGGAGCCACGGTGAATGTACCTGGGTCGTCGCAGGAGTCCATTGGATTTGATTGCAGAGATGCATGATGGGGTGGAGCAGGTATTAAGCAGAAGAAGCCTTGCGGCGGAGTACCGCAGAGCCATGCCAGGCAGGAGCGAAGAGACGAGCACGAGGCCAAGGTTGAGGAGGCAAAACAATGGCCACAACCCACGGGAGCGGGCCCGAGGAAACAGCGAAGGAGCCGGGCAGGTGAAGCCAGGAGCAGAGCCGGGACCGAGCAGAGGGCAGACAGGAGCGAAGAGACGAGCACGAGGCCAAGTTTGAGGAGGCAAAGCGGCAAATGCAGCGGCAAACGACCGCCGCCGCTAATCAAGATAAGGCATAGTCCCAGATATCATGAATGGCCACGGCCAGACATTTTCAGTGGTGGGTTGTGCCCGCCAGACACCCCCGAATGCCTCCACCCCCAAAATTGAGCTAAATCAGCTCGTAAGTTAACCCGGTGAAACCTACTGGAAAATGTTCGGCATAGTCCCAGAAATCATGAGTGACCACTGCCAGACAAGTTTCAGTGGTGGGGTGTGCCCGCCAGACAGCCCCAATGCCACCACCCCAAAATTGAGCTAGATCAGCTCGTGAGTTAACCTGATGATAATGAAATTGAGAATAAAATACTGTGGAATAACAGCAACATAGCTTTTGAAAATCAGATGTTTTATTTCAAGTCATGGGAAAAGCAGGGATTTGTAAGGTATAACACGTCATTTGTCGTGGGTATTGTAAAGACGCTGACGTTATCTGTTTAATGTAATACGTTGCCGAAACTATTATTTCCCTTTAAGTTCGTAATATTAAAGAAAGCGTTTCCGATATCATGGTTGGATAAATTGCATACTGCTGAAACAGGTATGGATTAGTCAGGGGAACAATTTATAGAAATGTCAACTGAAAATGCTATCAATGTTTTAAACATGAAAACAAAACACTTCTACTCATTGATTGTAGAGAAAAAAAAAAAAAAAAAAAATAGAACCTGATGTATTTAATCTTTGGCAACAACGATGAGCTGTGGTACCATGAGGTCGATGCTGACATCGGTACCATGTGGATTTACGGTACCATGAGTGCCGCTGTAAATGGCATCCGATGCCATTGCAGTTACCTTTCGGTCGACTAACTTGTGTGCACCACTGAAAGTTAGTGTCATGCCACCAAAGAGACATCTGAAGAACAGGTCCAGCTGTGCTGGTATCTCTGGCGGTGCATTCCTTCAAATTTTGGACTGTTGTAGGATTTGGGGTCTTGGTCTTCGGGAGCTGCATCATCAGAGATCTAAGATGGAGAGCGGCCCATCTTAACTTGTTATCCTGTTCATACCGTTTAGAATCCTCATAAAGGCGAGCCTTGGCATCCTCTTCTGGAAGAGCAGAAGTATAGATGAAGTTGCCTTTCCGAGGGTCTGCCAGTTTTATTGTGATTTTTTTCTTCTTTGAAATGGTCTTTTACCTTCCTGGTAAGCTTTTGAGCTGTGTAGGCCTGGAGGTCTGCCCCATCTCCTCAGACACTGGTGTACTCCTCTTTGTACATGCAAGTAAATCACTAACTAACACAGATCGTTGCTTTCCTAGCACCTCATTCTGGATATATGAAAGCAGAGATGCAAATGCTCTCTTGTGGTAGGACTGAGATGAGCTCCCTTCATTGGGCCTATCTTGATCATCAGTCTTCCTCAGGAACTGGACACGGCATGATTCTGCTTCCTTTGCGATCAGGTCCACGCCACTCCGAATGAGACTCTTGATACGTTCGTTTTTCGAAGACTTTACCCGATGGCAAAGTGACTCACAACCGGCAACTGTCGCTATCTTCAGTCTCGGCTCCTCTTTTTCCATTTTTCTTCTTACGGATTTTGCCACAGAAAATACAAGTCCCTTTCAACAGGCCCTGCTGATCCGACTTGGGAAGGACACTGCAGCGTCTTGTTTGGATAGAAGCCTTTTTGGCAGTAGGTTCATCATCAGGTGGCAGGGGTTCTGTCAGGCGCTTCACTGCTGTGTAATGCTTAAGACAAGAAGGGTGATAGCTGACAGTAGATTCGTGATCACTGCTTACCAAAATCTGTTGTGTGAGAATAATGCATTGTATTAAAAAATCCCCAGAGCCACACTTTTGCTAACACCCATTATAAAAAGAAATGACTGCAGTAATATTAAATATTAATTGAGAGGAATCAAAATTGACATTTTTCCGCTCTGCTGGTACCAACCTCCTGACCCCCCCCCCCCCCCACCCCCCATCCGGACCAAATTCAGATCCTGGGGGGACAGGGCCTTCTCCATCGCTGCTCCCACCCTCTGGAACTCACTACCTCACACCATCAGAGACTCCTCCTCTATGGTTCACCCTCAACAATCACCAATAAACTCCAATACAATCAGAACTCCGCTGCCCGTCTACTCACCCATTCCCGGACCCGTGATCACATCACCCCCGTCCTTTACAAGCTTCACTGGCTCCCCATCTCCCAGAGAATCCAGTACAAAATCCTCCTCTTGACCTACAAAGCCCTCCATAACCTGGCCCCATCCTACCTGGCTGACCTCCTCTCCAGACACACTCCCAACCGCAACCTCCGCTCTGCTGGTACCAACCTCCTGACCCCTCCTCCCCCCACCCCCATCCGGACCAAATTCAGATCCTGGGGGGACAGGGCCTTCTCCATCGCTGCTCCCACCCTCTGGAACTCACTACCTCACACCATCAGAGACTCCTCCTCACTCACCACATTCAAAACATCACTCAAGACCCACCTGTTCAACACTGCATTCAACATTTAACCCACAGCATTTAACCCCTGACTATCACTTCTCCTTCTCCCTCATTTTTGCTTTGAATATTTCCCTATTGATTCTTGTTTTTTGCAATTGTTTTTATGTTTTGCTATGCATTATGTTTTGCACTCTGTCAAAGCGTCTTTGGGCTCCCTGAAAAGCGCTATATAAAATAAATGCATTATTATTATTATTATTATGCCAAACATTTTCCAGTAGGTTTCACCGGGTTAACTTACGAGCTGATTTAGCTCAATTTTGGGGGTGGCGGCATTCGGGGGTGTCTGGCGGGCACAACCCACCACTGAAAATGTCTGGCAGTGGCCATTCATGATATCTGGGACTATGCCGAACATCTTCCAGTAGGTTTCACCAGGTTAACTCACGAGCTGATCTAGCTCAATTTTGGAGTACCGGTTATGTAAGTCTGGCGGGCACACCCCACCATTGAAAATGTCTGGCAGTGGTCATTTATGATATCTGGGACTATGCCGAACATTTTCCAGTAAGTTTCACCGGGTTAACTCACGAGCTGATCTCACTCAGTTTTGGAGTACCGGTTATGTAAGTCTGGCGGGCACACCCCACCATTGAAAATGTCTGGCAGTGGCCATTCATGATATCTGGGACTATGCCAAACTATTTCATGTAGGTTTCACCGGGTTAACTTACGAGCTGATTTAGCTCAATTTTGGAGTACCGGTTATGTAAGTCTGGCGGGCACACCCCTCCATTGAAAATGTCTGGCAGTGGCCATTCATGATATCTGGGACTATGCCAAACTATTTCATGTAGGTTTCACCGGGTTAACTTACGAGCTGATTTGGCTCAATTTTGGGGGTGGAGGCATTCGGGGGTGTCTGGTGGGCACACCCCACCATTGAAAATGTCTGACAGTGGTCATTCATGATATCTGGGACTATGCCGAACTATTTCATGTAGGTTTCACCGGGTTAACTTACGAGCTGATTTAGCTCAATTTTGGGGGTGGAGGCATTCGGGGGTGTCTGGCGGGCACAACCCACCACTGAAAATGTCTGGCAGTGGCCATTCATGATATCTGGGACTATGCCGAACATCTTCCAGTAGGTTTCACCGGGCTAACTCACAAGCTGATCTAGCTCAATTTTGGAGTACCGGTTATGTAGGTCTGGCGGGCACACCCCACCACTGAAACTGTCTGGCAGTGGTCATTCATGATATCTGGGACTATGCCGAACATTTTCCAGTAGGTTTCACCAGGTTAACTCACAGAGCTGATCTAGCTCAATTTTGGGTCCCTTTCTAATGGCCCTTTTGACCACACCCACCATAATGTGCCCGGCAGACGTCCATTTCCTTATATGGACATACACATGGACCATTGCTATATACATGAAAATTGGTTAACTTTCCAGCTAGGCTGACCCCCTGGGCTCCCGATCTATTATGTTGAGGGTTGCAGTTTGGATGTTGTCTTTCAGGGACTGCAATCCAAACTGGAAGTTCCATTTTAACTTAATATCTGTCTTTTACAGACTCCTCTCTGGTCCAGCTCCCCCAGCTCTGTCTGTGCTCTATCCCCCAAATATTCCTACAGGTCGCACAAGATCTGCCAGCAACCCTCTTCTTGTGAAACTGCCAAAATCAAGACTCTCTATTCACCTTCACTCTTTCATTCCCCTTTTCTCCCGCCTCTGGAACAAACTCCCTCGCTCTCTTCAATCCCACTCCTCCCTCCAGGTCTTTAAAACAGCTGTTCACCACCATCTCTTAACTTCCCCCATCCAAAACCTTGATCTTTTCTACCCCTGCTAATTCACCCCAGATACACTGTTTTGAAATAACGACTTCTTTCCTGGAAGTCCAAGCAGTGTCCATGTGTATTTTTTTTACCTTTCCCACCCCTACCCCTCCTCTACCCTTTCCATGCCACCCCCCCCCCCACATCCTCTTCCCATTTCCTCTTCCCCCACCCCCCTTCCCATGCCACCCCCCCCCACATCCTCTTCCCATTTCCTCTTCCCCCAACCCCCTTCCCATGCCCCCTCCCCCACCTACCCCCCTTCCCATGCCTCCTCCCCCACCCTCCCCCCTTCCCATGGCCCCTCCCCCAAGCCCTCTCCCTCCCACAGATCTCCCGATGTCCCTGCTCTCACATGTTGTACTTGTGTTCTTCCCTCTCTCTCCCCATCTTGTCTCCCGCTCCCTTTATCATATGTTTTATGTGCCAGTTTGTTTTTATGTGATTAATGTTAGCTCTTACACGAGCCTCGATGTTGTCCACCAAAAAAAGTAAAAAATCTTATTTCCAGGCTACAATTCTAAATCTCGTTATTACTGTGTAATGGCTGCCGAAACAGGGTGGATGCGTTTCTATCACTCCCTTTGGTCAATAACCTTGTATAATGTGCTGGTTTGGCACATGTTTTATGGTCAACCTTCCAATGAAGAGAGGTAATGGTGCCGACCACGGTGAGGGTGTAGTCAGTGCAGATAGTGGTTTGGTGGTGAGGGTGTAGCATTTGTAGGCAGAGAGGCCAGGCAGTGGTGAGGAGGTTGTGAGGGCAGGTATTAGTGAGGGGTAGGGAGTGTATCGGCGGTGGTGGGGGGTAGCGAGGGTTGGCAGTCGTGATGAGGGTGTGAGTTCAAGCATTGGTGAGAGGGTAGTGAGTGCAGGCAGTGATGAGAGTGTAGAGTGTGCAGGCAGTGGTGAGGATGTAGCGAGTGTAGGCAGTGGTGAGAGGGTAGAGTGTGTAGGCAGTGGTGAGGATGTAGCGAGTGTAGGCAGTGGTGAGAGGGTAGAGTGTGTAGGCAGTGGTGAGAGGGTAGAGTGTGCAGGCAGTGGTGAGAGTGTAGAGTGTGCAGGCAGTGGTGAGAGTGTAGAGAGGCCAGGCAGTGGTGAGGATGTAGCGAGTGTAGGCAGTGGTGAGAGGGTAGAGTGTGTAGGCAGTGGTGAGAGGGTAGAGTGTGCAGGCAGTGGTAAGAATGTAGAGTGTGCAGGCAGTGGTGAGAGTGTGGAGAGGCCAGGCAGTGGTGAGGATGTAGCAAGTGTAGGCAGTGGTGAGGATGTAGCGAGTGTAGGCAGTGGTGAGAGTGTAGCGAGTGTAGGCAGTGGTGAGGATGTAGCAAGTGTAGGCAGTGGTGTGAGTGTAGCGAGTGTAGGCAGTGGTGAGGATTTAGTGAGTGTAGGCAGTGGTGAGAGTGTAGCGAGTGTCGGCAGTGTTGAGAGGGTAGAGTGTGCAGGCAGTGGTGAGAGTGTAGAGAGGCCAGGCAGTGGTGAGGATGTAGCGAGTGTAGGCAGTGGTGAGAGGGTAGAGTGTGCAGGCAGTGGTGAGAGTGTAGAGTGTGCAGGCAGTGGTGAGAGTGTAGAGTGTGCAGGCAGTGTTGAGAGTAGTGAGAGCAGACAGTGGTGAGGATGTAGCAATTTCAGGTAGTGGTGAGGAGGTAGTGAGGGCAGGTAGTGGTGTGGGTGTAGAATGTAGATAGTGTAGGCAGTGGTGAGGGGGTAGAGTGTAGGAAGTTGTGATGGTGTGCCAATTGCAGGCATTGGTGAGGTGGTGGCTGGTTTGGACCTTGACCAATGAAAATGTGCCCCTAAGCACGTATAGAACACGTGCTGCGTCCTGACATGAACAGCAGAGGGCGGGAGAAGCTTGGTCGGGAAGCGTTGTTATTGAACCCCGGACATTGGCCGGTTGTAGTTCACTTGTTATATTTCCCGGCTGTTTTGTAAAACCCAGTGAGGTTCTGCTGTTTCAGCCCAGCTACTCCTATTAATCAACGGCACAACGTCTGCACTTCTCAGCTTCCATGTTTTCTTGACTTCATTTTTCAGGTCCTGGTACTGAGCCGTTTTTACAATCTCCTCGTTATTTAAGAAAAAGTCAGTGGGTACTGAGACCTCCTTTCGCAATGCTGTCCTTTACTTGTTAGACCTGAGCATTGTGCAGTCCAGCTCCAATGCCTTGTTTTTAGTGCTCACATCTAATGGGATGGTCAGGTGGTACAGTGAGTACTATGGTCTCGTTTCCCACGACTGCCCTTGGTTTATACTACCATGCTTCACATTGGGTAGTTATAATCTCCATTTGTGGGTTTCTAGAAGGTCGCTCGGAGTCCTCCCAGGATATCGAGTATTGACCATTTTTAGGATCACGTTTGG
Organism: Myxine glutinosa; assembly: GCF_964187855.1. NCBI lineage: Eukaryota > Metazoa > Chordata > Myxini > Myxiniformes > Myxinidae > Myxine > Myxine glutinosa. The sequence goes on along the minus strand of NC_136267.1, from coordinate 86,084,799 downwards.
AGGATGAAGTTGTACCACTGAGTCCCAGACAGCCTCCAACTGTCTGAGACTCGAAGGACGACTCCAGATGATAGATGACTGTCTGATTCTATCGACTGGATGTCTCTGTCTTGTTTGTCCCAGCGTTGTGTCACTCTGCTGTACCCACGACTTGGGTCGTGTACCCTGTACCCACGTCAGCCTTTTGTTCAGTTTTCTGAGGCCACATGAAACCCCAAAGAAACTGCATAGTTGGAACATAAAATATTCTCAATTCATATTAATGTGGATTCCCATGTCATGGAGAAGGGAAGTCTGACGTTGGCTTAACGGTTAAGGTGGCTGGCTTAAGATATTAGGGTTTTGAATTAGAGCCCCTATCATGCCATTACATAACACCAGGTGGATTGGCTCAGCTTATAATCCTTCCAAGGTTGGCAAAACAAGTACCAGTTTACTGGAAACAGGGAGCACTGAATCAGTGGCACAGCCACAATCCCAGCAATGATGCAACCAACAGCCACAGACTACATATGTAATAATAAACGAGAAGGGGGAAAATTATACTATTGTGACATATCTGACACATCGTGGGACACCAAAACCATGAGGTGTTATTATTTTTCACGCAGTCATGACACGGCATTCCATTTATATGACGTCACACCAAGAACATGCAGTGATACATCTGACAGCATTTGGGGCATCGGTACTCTACAGTCTACAGCGCACCCACACCGGAGCACATCTGTTGTGCTGCACATCTAATACATAAAGCTATTTTTAACCACTGACTCTCTCACTGATATAAATGTTTGGTTCTAGGTGGGTTAGCAAGTTGAAGTTTTGCATACTGTTGCAACGTAAAGCCAGTATTCTAGGAGAAATCACAAAACCATCGGAAAATTTCCACAAACGAAAATATCTGCAAATAAAAGTCAGCCAGTGCAGCCTCGGTCTGCTCACTGAATTAAAGCCAGTATCCCAGGAGAAATCACAAAACCGTGGGAAAATTTCCACAAACGAAAATGTCCGCAAATAAAAGTCAGAGAGTGCAGCCTCAGTCTGCTCACTGAATTAAAGCCAGTATCCCAGGAGAAATCACAAAACCGTCGGAAAATTTCCACAAACGAAAATATCCGCAAATAAAAGTCAGACAGTGCAGCCTCGGTCTGCTCACCGAATTAAAGCCAGTATCGCAGGAGAAAGTACAAAAACCACCGGAAGATTTCCACAAACGAAAATATCCGTAAATAAAAGTCAGACAGTGCAGCCTCAGTCGGCTCACTGAATTAAAGCCAGTATCGCAGGAGAAATCACAAAACCGTCGGAAAATTTCCACAAACGAAAAAATCCCGCAAATAAAAGTCAGCAAGTGCAGCCTTCGTCTGCTCACTGAACTAAAGCCAGTATCCCAGGAGAAATCACAAAACCGTCAGAAAATTCCCACAAACGAAAATATCCGCAAATAAAAGTCAGAGAGTGCAGCCTCAGTCTGCTCACTGAATTAAAGCCAGTATCCCAGGAGAAATCACAAAACCGTCGGAAAATTTCCACAAACGAAAATATCCGCAAATAAAAGTCAGACAGTGCAGCCTCGGTCTGCTCACCGAATTAAAGCCAGTATCGCAGGAGAAAGTACAAAAACCATTGGAAGATTTCTACAAACGAAAATATCCGTAAATAAAAGTCAGACAGTGCAGCCTCAGTCGGCTCAATGAATTAAAGCCAGTATCGCAGGAGAAATCACAAAACCGTCGGAAAATTTCCACAAACGAAAAAATCCCGCAAATAAAAGTCAGCAAGTGCAGCCTTCGTCTGCTCACTGAACTAAAGCCAGTATCCCAGGAGAAATCACAAAACCGTGGGAAAATTTCCACAAACGAAAATATCCACAAATAAAAGTCAGACAGTGCAGCCTGGGTCTACACTGAATTAAAGTCAATATCGCAGGAGAAATCACAAAACCATCGGAAAATTTCCACAAATGAAAATATCCGCAAGTAAAGGTCAGTCAGTGCAGCCTCGGTCCGCTCACTAAATTAAAGCCAGGATCACAGGAGAAATCACAAAACCGTCAGAAAATTTCCATAAACGAAAATATCCGCAAATAAAAGTCAGACAGTGCAGCCTCGGTCTGCTCACCGAATTAAAGCCAGTATCGCAGGAGAAAGTACAAAAACCATCGGAAGATTTCCACAAACGAAAATATCCGTAAATAAAAGTCAGACAGTGCAGCCTCAGTCAGCTCACTGAAAAAAGCCAGTATCGCAGGAGAAATCACAAAACCGGAAATTATTTCCCACAAACGAAAATATCCCGCAAATAAAAGTCAGCAAGTGCAGCCTTCGTCTGCTCACTGAACTAAAGCCAGTATCCCAGGAGAATTCACAAAACCGTCGGAAAATTTCCACAAACGAAAATATCCGCAAATAAAAGTCAGACAGTGCAGCCTCGGTCCACACTGAATTAAAGTCAGTATCGCAGGAGAAATCACAAAACCATCGGAAAATTTCCACAAATGAAAATATCCGCAAGTAAAGGTCAGTCAGTGCAGCCTTGGTCCGCTCACTAAATTAAAGCCAGTATCACAGGAGAAATCACAAAACCGTCGGAAAATTTCCATGAACAGACCAATTAGCCTGCTTCCAATTATTATCAGCAAAGTCATGGAATCCATCATTGCTTCGGATATCAAATCCTTCCTCTTCTCCAATGGCTTGATCTCTGATCATCAATTTGGATTCAGACCAGGTCATTCTACTCTGGACATGTTGCTTCTGCTGTCTCAACAATGGATGGAGGTCCTCAATGCCAAACAGGAAATCAGAGCTGTCTCACTTGACATATCACGTGCCTTCGATACGGTCTGGCACCCAGCTCTGCTCACCAAACTCTCCTCCTATGGTATCCATGGAAATCTCCACTCATGGCTTGCGGACTTCCTCTCTGGTCGTAGGCAACGTGTGGCCCTGAATGGATTTCTCTCATCTCCCCTTCCTGTTCTGGCTGGAGTTCCCCAAGGTAGTGTTCTGGACCCTGTGCTATTTCTGGTCTTCATCAATGATCTCTCCGACTCTCTGGAAAATCCTCTCTATCTCTTTGCTGATGACTCCACTATCTGCCGCTCCATTCCTCATCCCTCAGATCGGCAGTCTGCAGCCTCCTCACTCTCTGCAGACCTGGACAAAATCACAGACTGGTCAAACAAGTGGAACATGTCTTTCAATCCTGATAAATCTCACACTCTTACAATGTCTCTCCGAAAGGACCGACTGGAAAACCCTCCCATCTACTTTCTCAACAATCCTCTCCAAGAAGTTCTGTCACTCAAGCTTTTGGGTCTCACTATCTGCCATGATCTTTCTTGGGAAAACCAAATTTCGAAGCTGGCCTCCAAAGCCAGTCGCCGACTGGGCATCCTCCGTCGTGCGAAGTCCTTCCTTGGCACACCTGAGCTCCTCACCACATACAAGGCTTTCATCCGCAGCTCAATGGAATACTGTTCCCCCCTCTGGGCTGGTGCTCCTGCCTCACACCTAGCTCGACTTCACGCTGTTGAAACCAAAGCTTTCAGAATCATTGGAATCTCCTGCGATGAAGTTAACTCCGAGGGTCTTTCACTCACTCACCGCAGGCAGGTTGGTGGTCTTTCTGTCTTCTACCGACTCCTCTCCGGCCTTGCTCCCCCAGCTCTCTCTGTGCTCTGTCCCCCCAATATTCCTTCAGGTCGCACAAGATCTGCCAGCAACCATCTAATGGTTAAACTGCCAAAATCTAGGCTCTCTGCTCACCTTCACTCTTTCAATCCCCTTTTCTCCTGCCTCTGGAACAAACTCGCCCACTCCCTTCAATCCCACTCCTCCCTCCAGGTCTTTAAAACAGCTGTTCACCACCATCTCTTATCTTCCCCCATCCAAAACCTTGATATTTTCTACCCCCGCTAATTCACCCCAGAGTCCTTGCAGTGTTCATATGTTTTATACCTCTCCCACCTCCCCCCAAACCCTGCCCCTCCCACATTTCTCCCGATGTCCCTGCTCTCAAATGTTGTGTTTGTGTCCTTCCCCCTCTCTCCCCATCTTGTCTGCCGCTCCCCTTGTTTTTGTGTTTTGTGTGTATGTTTGACTTTTTGTGTGATTAATGTTAGCTCTTTCACGAGCCTCGATCTTGTATACAAAAAACAAACAAAAAAAAAACGAAAATATCCGCAAATAAAAGTCAGACAGTGCAGCCTCGGTCTGCTCAATGACACCGGGTCACATGCCCAAGACAATGGAGATTACACTCGAACTGGTTCCTAGGCAACGCTGATCCGTACCTCTTCTTCCTCTTATTTCATAACTTTTCTCGTATTTACATTAACATTACTATAGCTGCAAACCTTTAAATAAAGAGCTCATTCTAATCACTAATTTATTAATTCACTAGAGTTATTTGGCTGCTTACAGAATGCGACTACAATCGACTTTATTAAATATACTAGCGTGACTCGGCGTGCTCCGCGCGCCTCAACACACACATCTTTTCAGAGGGATAGGCATCTTTGACCATTTTGGTGTCTTTTGGGTATTTTATGTCTTCATGGTGTTTTGGGTCTTCAGGGCCATTTGGGTCTTCAGGGTCTTTTGGATCCTCTGGGCCTTTAAGGGTATTTTGGGTCTTTGGGGTGTTTTGGGTCTTCGGAGTCTTTTGGGTCTTCAGTGTCTTCAGGGGCTTTTGTGTCTTAAGGGTCTTTTGTTTCCTCTGGGTCT
>NC_136267.1:86000066-86075066 GCF_964187855.1 Myxine glutinosa | reverse complement strand
ATCATCAATTTCCATCTCAAAAATCATCAATTTTTGTCGATTGACCCGAGCTTTGATTAAGATCGTCAATTTTAATCTTAATGAAATAGACAATTTGATGCATCCATGGCAACATATTTTTGGGGGAATGGTGGATTTTGTTTGTGTGTTTGTTTGATTGCCTGTCACTCTCCTACAGGTCACAATTTCAAATCGATCTTCACAAAACGTCACCAGATTGTAGAGTTTGGAGTTTGTCATAGGGAATAAGCCTCTTGATTTTGAGGTCAAAGGTCATCTTGGGGTCAAATTTCTAAAACTGCCATTTTTCATCCGATTGACTTGAAAATTGAACAGAATTTGAATATTGATTCACTAAATTGGAAAATCAACTATTTTGAGGTTAAAAGGTCAAAGGACAACTCAAGGTCAAACTTCCAAAATCATCAATTTTCATCGATTGACCCGAGCGTTGATTAAGATCGTCAATTTTAATTTTAATGAAATAGACAATTTGATGTATCCATGGCAACATATTTTTGGGGGAGTGGTGGATTTTGTTTGTGTGTTTGCTTGATTGCCTGTCACTCTCCTACAGGTCACAATTTCAAACCGATCTTCACAAAACTTCACCAGATTGTAGAGTTTGTCATAGGGAAGAAGCCTCTTGATCTTGATGTCAATGGTCATCTTGGGGTCAAATTTCTAAAACTGCCATTTTTCATCAAATTGACTTGAAAATTGAACACAATTTGTATATTGAGTCACTAAATTGAGAAACCAACTTTTTGTTAGGTCAAAAGGTCAAAGGTCAACTCAAGGCCAAACTTCCAAAATCATCAATTTTCATCCGATTGATTTGAAAATTAATTAGCAATTGCACAATGCCCCACTGAATTTGGAAACCAACTAGTTTTTAAGGTTAACGGTCAAAGGTCAACTCAAGGTCAAGCTTCCAAAATCATCAATTTTCATCTGAAAAGTCATAAATTTTCATCCGATTGACTTGAAAGTGAAACAGCAATTGCATAGTGCCTCAATAAATTGGGAAAGCAACTATTTTAATGTCAAAAGGTCAAAAGTCAACAAGAGGTCAAACTTTTAAAATCATTAATTTTCATCTGAAAAATCATCAATTTTAATCTGATTGACTCGAGCTTTGATTAAGACCGTCAATTTGAATCTTTATGAAATGGACACTTTGATGTATCAATGGCAACTTTTTGGGGGGGGGGGGGGGGGAGGGGTGGATTTTGCAAGTGTCATGCTCTGCATGACATCTTCTTGTTACACTCGCCTGAGGAGAGGGTATTGCATTCCAGGTCCGTTTCTTTGTCTGTTTGTTTGTTTGTTTGTCCGCAAATAATAAATCTGATTTTCTCTACAACGGTTGGTTCGATTGAGAGGAAATTTTCACCATATGTGCAACTCCACTTATATAATTTTTAACGATAATTATGATGTCATAGGTCACATGGCATGGCCTGCCTCTTGGAAAATCCGAAACACTTTGCACCTCTATATCTCGGAAAGCACTGCATAGAAAAAATTGAGACATGTCTCATTGTAAAGAACTCTCCATGGGGAATAAAATATGTTAATGATGTCATAGGTGCTTCCATTGTGATGTCATAATTTTACAAGTACAAAACTTCATCTGATCAAGATGAAATTTCTTGAGCGTCATCTAGGGATCAATTGGTGGAGAATTTTTTAAATGACGTCATTGGTCACGTGGTTCGGCCGCCATCTTGGAAAAACCAAGATGGAATACAGTATATATCATATATGTGTGTATATATGTTTATATCAGATCAATGTATGAGCATGTACTACTTACCATGAATCATTAGAGTGGAGAGTAATTTGTAAGAGAACAATCATCTATCTATAATTCCAGTAATCTCTGTGTGTATGTCTGTGTGTATGTCTGTGTGTCTGTGACCGCTGTTTCTCGACAACCACGGGTCCGATATACTTTAAACTTGCCAGGTATATTGCTGGGGACCCGAGGATGTGCCTTTTCAAGGTTTCATATTAATCGGAGAAGTAGTTACCGAGCTATGGCGATTTAGCCGTTCGCCGTTCGCTTTGGCTTTGCGAATGGACCAAACCATTTCATGTAAATAGAGGGGGGGGGTTCTGTGGTCGTTGCGAATGGACCAAACCATTCATGTAAATAGAGGGGGGGGGGGGTTCTGTGGTCGTTACTGCCACGTGGTTTCAAAGTTTTTTTTTTGTTGTTGTTGTTTGCACGCATGTTTTTTTGCACCCACGTACGGGCACGCCCTAGGATGTTTACACACACACACCCCTACACAAATTTTTTATTTTTTTATTTTTTGGCAAGGAACGGGCACCCACGTACGGGCACGTCCTAGTCTATCTATAATTCCAGTAATCTCTGTGTGTGTGTGTGTGTGTTTGTCTGTGTGTTTGTCTGTGTGTCTGTGACCGCTGTTTCTCGACAACCACGGGTCCGATATACTTTAAACTTGCCAGGTATATTGCTGGGGACCCGAGGATGTGCCTTTTAAAGGTTTCATATTAATCGGAGAAGTAGTTACCGAGCTATGTCCAAAAAACGATTCACCCAATCAGAGAGCAGCGAGCTATCACGTGTGCCGAACGTGCCGAACAGACTCTGCCTCGGACGGCACATTTGAGAGCGTATTCATTTATTTCACGTTGGCAAACTATGTTGGCGCTATGTTGGCGTTAAACTATGTTTTAAAACTAATTAAAACTAATTTGCGATTCATCGTAACTGCGATATGCGACCTTCCGGACAGTCAAATGAGGACGTCACTTCCGGACTTACGGATAGTCATAGTGACGACGTACTGATGCTGAACGTGGCGAGCAGACGCTGTAAGGTACGATCGATTGTAGTACACGTTTATAATAACTCTGCCGATACAGGCCCGATTAACTGCAGCGCCATCCGAGCTGCGGCGTCGGGACGATACATTCATTGTACGGTCACATCACGCACTTACGGGCACGCCCATGCATGCATGGGCGAAGACATTTTTTTATTTTTTTTTGGCAAGGAACGGGCACCCACGTACGGGCACGTCCTAGTAATATGAATGATCATTAATTGTATGGTCACCTGCATTATGTGGCATCTTTAGTGTTGCAGAAAGGGAAACCACAATGCAGTATGGTAATTTTACTAAGATGGACTTGACAGGTGTCGGGTATTTCATTTAATATTTCATTTTTTCCAAACATTATTTCCTTATATTGATGTTGCTACTCTGTGGAGGAGTGCTCTAATAACATAAACCTCGTCATCAAACTACTCGATCGTCCTGGACTCCACGATGGTAACAGGTGTACGTGTAACTGACGATAACTTCCTTAAGTTATATTGAAAGAAACTGATCGGTACTGTACTGATCTTACAAACAAGTAGGATGCCCCCGCCCACTCCCCCCCCCTCCTCCCCGGTTTCCCCCCCCCCTCCCGCTGGATCTGCTCCCATACAGTGTATCCACCATCACGCAGTGATGAAACGGAACAAATACATTTGAAGAGCATTTTACGAACGCTCTCTGGTTCTCGTTCCACCCGTCATGTGCACTTAGATATGATTTCGGTGAAAATACATTGATGAATGTTCTTTTTCTCCAGATTCCCGCTGCTTGAGTGAGCTGTTCTTGGGCGTGGGGGCTCTTTGCTGTTGTGGGAAGCGCTCCTCGCTCAGATCTTGATGCGCATCACGATGGTCCTTCCGCTGCACTGTTTGTATTGGCTCCATCCAGACCGCACGATCCATGACAATTGGTTTTTTTAAATTATTACAATCATAATTTCCCCATTACTTTTTAGACAATAATTATTGAACAGCACATAACTTTCATTTGCACAAATCCTTGGTGGTAGGACCAAGGCCCTCATACGAAGGGTAAGTTATTACCTCCATGGACCCACCACTGACGGTGGAAGGAAGTTATGTTGTCACCCTTGTCTGAATTGATTGGTTGTCTGTCTGTCTGTTTGTGAGCAAGATATCTCAAAATGTTATGGACAAGATATCGGTTGATCGTTGCAAGATATATCAATGGTGTAAATGTTGCGCCAATCAGCGAGACTGGTTCATGGTAAGTAGAAATGAACTCTTATTTTGGATCCAAAATAAAATGAAATTCTAACACAATAACTGATGGCAGGACATATAAAACTAGAACGGCACTCAGTGGAGAGCATACCTCCACCTGGTTGGCCATATCACTCAATTGGGAAGAATCACTTTAAAATTCTACTAGCTGGATCCGGATCTTCACCTAAATTGAATCGATTCTTCCTTGTCAGACACCCAACCTCTCCAACAAGTTTCGTCCAAATCCGTCCATAACTTTTTGAGATATCCTGCTATGTATCATTTTTGGCCCGATCTCCCAATGGTGAAGAATGACTTAAGAAATTAAATAATTCTCATATCCGAATCCATATTCAGATCTTCACCAAAAGCGAATCGAATCGTCCTTGTCAGACACCCAACTTCTCCGCCAAGTTTCGTCCGAATCCATCCATAACTTTTTGAGATATCCTGCTATGTATCGTTTTTGGCCCGATCTCCCAATGGTGAAGAATGACTTAAGAAATTAAATAATTCTCATATCCGAATCCATATTCAGATCTTCACCAAAAGCGAACCGAATCGTCCTTGTCAGACACCCAACTTCTCCGCCAAGTTTCGTCCGAATCCATCCATAACTTTTTGAGATATCCTGCTATGTATCGTTTTTAGACATATATCCCAATGGTGAAGAATCACTTAAAAATTCAAATGATTATCATATCCGAATCCATATTCAGATCTTCACCAAAAGCGAATCATTTTCTCCTTGTCACACATGCTACATCTCTACCAAATTTCATCCGAATCCGTCCACAACTTTTTTGAGATATCTTGTTCACAAACGGACAAATGGACAAACAGACAGACAGGGGTGAAAACATAACCTCCATCCACCTTTGGTGGCGTAGGTAATTACGGTATGCAATCTCAACGTCTATCTTCGTAAGATAATACAGAATAATGTATCATCCAATTCAAGCTTGAACTCAGAGCAGTTAAAATGGCAACTGTTTTCTGGATGAAGATGCGCTTTGGTGAGCACACTTTAATCGTGTCCGGACTGTAATGTAATGCTTTGTTCCTGGTCCATGTTGGTGGTTTGGGTCCGTATTTTGTGAATGACCATATGCCATTCCCGTTTGGACAGGATCGACTGTAATCTCGCGAGAGCACGCCTCACGGCCTTGGCCTTACCAATAAATCAGTAGGCTCTACACCACAGACTAAAGATATTTATTTTAAGCAGTATAAGGGCATTTTAAATCATTTTCAGTGGTTGCTAGTAGACAGGGCAGCATGTGGAATCATACTAAAGGAATCACAAGCCTTAAACCTAAACAACAGGTACATTATTAAATAATCATTCCCAGTTCACAATAAAAAATGTTTTTTGCACCCGCAAATAAAACCGCGAATATGCGGGGCACAGGGCCACAAATGTAGAAGCTGATCACATTTTATCGTCCATGAATGTTGTGAACGCGAATGTCCGACACATACATGTCTGCGAATGTCCGATATGAACGCAAATGTTCGACTGTAGAGTACCATATTGTCACGCCTGAAGCTCACTAACGTGATATGCCTCAGTGGCGGGAACCTTTGTTCCGGGAAACAGCCAATCGGTTTCTAACCTACTACTGCGTTCAGTTATTCTACGACTTTACAAATGCCCAATTCACCCAAATGAGTCAAAAGTGACTGCACACGCATGGGAGGCAGATGGCTTGAACACATTTCTAACTTTTTGAAGGTTTATTTACACTGAATATGGGGGAAAAGATGGAAGAGAAAAGCAGTTCGGAGCAGTCTGAGTGAATCAACAGACACAACTGTCCAAGTGAACAGTCCAAGCCTATTGTATAGTCATTGGCTAGTGTGTACCGTTTTGGTCTTTCCTGCCTATCGTATAGTCATTGGCTAGTGTGTACCGTTTTGGTCTTTCCTGCCTATCATATAGTCATTGGCTAGTGTGTGCCGTTTTGCCCTTTCCTGCCTATCGTATACTCGTATAGTCATTGGCTAGTGTGTGCCGTTTTGCTCTTTCATGCCTATCGTATAGTCATTGGCTAGCATGTGCCGTTTTGCCCTTTCCTGCCTATCGTATACTCGTATAGTCATTGGCTAGTGTGTGCCGTTTTGCTCTTTCATGCCTATCGTATAGTCATTGGCTGGTGTGCACCATTTTGGTCTTTCCTGCCTATCATATAGTCACTGGCTAGTGTGCGCCGTTTTGCTCTTTAATGCCTATCGTATAGTCATTGGCTGGTGTGCGCCGTTTTGCTCTTTCGTGCCTATCGTATAGTACTTGGCTAGTGTGCGCCGTTTTGCTCTTTCCTGCCTATCATATAGTCATTGGCTAGTTTGTGCCGTTTTGCCCTTTCCTGCCTATCGTATAGTCATTGGCTAGTGTGTGCGCCGTTTTGCCCTTTCCTGCCTATCATATAGTCATTGGCTAGTTTGTGCCGTTTTGCCCTTTCCTGCCTATCGTATAGTCATTGGCTAGTGTGTGCGCCGTTTTGCCCTTTCCTGCCTATCGTATAGTCGTTGGCTAGTGTGCGCCGTTTTGCCCTTTCCTGCCTATCGTATAGTCATTGGTTAGTGTGCGCCGTTTTGCCCTTTCCTGCCTATCGTATAGTCATTGGTTAGTGTGCGCCGTTTTGCCCTTTCCTGCCTATCGTATAGTCATTGGTTAGTGTGCGCCGTTTTGCCCTTTCCTGCCTATCGTATAGTCATTGGTTAGTGTGCGCCGTTTTGCTCTTTCCTGCCTATCATATAGTCGTTGGCTAGTGTGCGCCGTTTTGCCCTTTCCTGCCTATCGTATAGTCATTGGTTAGTGTGCGCCGTTTTGCCCTTTCCTGCCTATCGTATAGTCATTGGTTAGTGTGCGCCGTTTTGCCCTTTCCTGCCTATCGTATAGTCGTTGGCTAGTGTGCGCCGTTTTGCCCTTTCCTGCCTATCGTATAGTCATTGGTTAGTGTGCGCCGTTTTGCCCTTTCCTGCCTATCGTATAGTCATTGGTTAGTGTGCGCCGTTTTGCCCTTTCCTGCCTATCGTATAGTCATTGGTTAGTGTGCGCCGTTTTGCCCTTTCCTGCCTATCGTATAGTCATTGGTTAGTGTGCGCCGTTTTGCCCTTTCCTGCCTATCGTATAGTCATTGGTTAGTGTGCGCCGTTTTGCCCTTTCCTGCCTATCGTATAGTCGTTGGCTAGTGTGCGCCGTTTTGCCCTTTCCTGCCTATCGTATAGTCATTGGTTAGTGTGCGCCGTTTTGCCCTTTCCTGCCTATCGTATAGTCATTGGTTAGTGTGCGCCGTTTTGCCCTTTCCTGCCTATCGTATAGTCATTGGTTAGTGTGCGCCGTTTTGCCCTTTCCTGTCTCTCGTATAGTCATTGGCTAGTGTGCGCCATTTTGCCCTTTCCTGCCTATCGTATAGTCATTGGTTAGTGTGCGCCGTTTTGCCCTTTCCTGCCTATCGTATAGTCATTGGTTAGTGTGCGCCGTTTTGCCCTTTCCTGCCTATCGTATAGTCATTGGTTAGTGTGCGCCGTTTTGCCCTTTCCTGCCTATCGTATAGTCATTGGTTAGTGTGCGCCGTTTTGCCCTTTCCTGCCTATCGTATAGTCATTGGTTAGTGTGCGCCGTTTTGCCCTTTCCTGCCTATCATATAGTCGTTGGTTGGTGTATGCAGTTTTGCCCTTTTACTACCGATCGTATCGGCGTTGTTTGGTGTGTGCCTTTATTTGCCCTTTCCTACCTATAGTAAGCCTTGGCCAGTGCATGTAGTATAGTGTTGCCTATACTATGTTCCTTAGCTAGTTAGTATGCGTAGATTGGCGCTTCCCTGCGTATTGTATCGTCTTCGGCTAGTCTGTGCTGTTTGGGCATTTCCTGCCTCGTGGTCCTTGGCTAGCGTGCACAGTTCTGCTATTATTCCCACACACTTTTCCATCCCCTTTAAGCCACCACCACGTCCCCCGTGGGAGCATGACAAATTTCCAAGACGAGCAGCCTGGCAAAGGCTGGGTAGGGGACGGACCCCGGGCTATAAACTCGAGGCATAGGGACACATGATGCACGCCTCAGGGTGTAATTTCTACGTGTCGCAGGTACACGTGGGAGATGCTTTGTAACGATATAATGAACAAAAAGTGAGTAAAGGATAAAGTGAAGACTCTAAAATAGATCACTCAGCAGGTGGTTGCTAAGTGGCGAAAAGGTGGCGATTTCACGACTTGCCTTCTCACATTATTGTCTGTTCAGCAGAGTAGTAACGATATCACAGTCATTTGCATTAATATATAACACAGGATCCTTGGTTTGAGTTCTCATCCAGTGAATTGTAGGTTCACATCCAGACCTCCATGGGATGGCAATGTCAAACCATCCAGTTCATTTCTTGCCAATAGCAGTGTTCCTCATCTCCTCTTGTCATGGTCTCTGGGCTCCATCAGGATACGAGGAGTGAGGCTAAGAGAGCGGATCTGTGTCGGTAATAGCAGCGTCGCCCTAAACCCCTTTGTAGGTACCACCGATGAGTGTCCTCCCCTTTTGCAGAGGGGCTCACTCATTGTTACTTTTGCAAAATAATAAAGTGCATTATAAATTTGGAAGATAAATTGTGTATTATATGATGATCTCAGTACAGGAATGGTCGAGGGAAAGGCCAGGCTCACCGAAGATTAAATAGAGGTTCGTGTGTAGTGCCGTCGAGGTCGAGATGAGGCAATTGAGAATGTTTTTTTTATTTCTCTTCCATTTATATTTTACACCATCAATGTCAGTAATTCCGAGAAGGTGTCCCAGAAGGTCTCGAAAATAGTTTTGATTAAATATTGTGTGAAATGAGAAAGAGAGAGAGGGGGAGAGGGTCTGGAGGGGAGTGAGGGGTAGAAAGAGAGAGAAGGGGAGGAGAGAGGGAGAGAGGAGGGAAGAGAGAGGGGGAGAGAGTGAGAGAGATGGGGACGAGACAGGGAGGAGACGAGGAGAGAGGGAGAGGAGGAAGAGAGGATGGGAGAGAGACAGAGGGAGAGAGAGAGAGAGAGGGAGGGAGAGAGAAGGGGAGGAGAGAGGGAGAAAAGGGGGTAAGAGAGAGGGAGAGAGTGCAGGGGAAGAGAGAGGGAGTGAGGGGGAATGAGAGAGAGAAGGGGGAGTGAGTGGGAGAGAGGGGGAGTGAGAGGGGAAGAGAGGGATAGAGAGATAGAGAGTTGAAAGGGCGGGGAGAGAGTGAGGAGGGAGAGAGGGGGAGTGAGTGGGAGAGAGGGGGAGTGAGAGGGGAAGAGAGGGATAGAGAGATAGAGAGTTGAAAGGGCGGGGAGAGAGTGAGGAGGGAGAGGAGAAAGAGAGAGGTGATTCTGTGGCCACAGCTCGTTGTCGGACAGCAATACTCCTTTGAGTTATGGACATTGGGGGACAGCAAAGGCCTTGTATAACTTGTATTGCTGTGAGTAGTTTTGATTTTTCAAGGCATGACGAAGGATGCCCAGTCCTGCGGCCGACTTTGGAGACCAGCTTTGCTCTGTGTTCGGTCCAGGAAAGGTCATGGCTAATGACGAGGCCAAGAAGTACAAGAGAGTGAACCTCTTCCAATGCATCACCATGGATATAGATCGGTGGGTTCATTGACGATCCTTCCAAAGCGACAGAGCGAGACTGAGATTTTCCAGGATTGAAGGACATGTTCCATTTATCAGCCCAGCATCTAATCAATACCAGATCAGCAGAGAGTGATGCAGCTGCAGTCTGTCCGTCAGTAGGATGGGGGTACTGTATAACACAACGTGGGGTCATCTACAAAAAGGAAGCGAGGGTCATCACAAAGATCATCCATGTAGATGAGGAAAAATACTGCCCCAAGACAATGAATGCTTCGGGTCACCCCAATCTCCAGTGGGAGAAAATCAATCGACTCCAGAAAATCAACTCCCGAACAGCACCATGGCAGCCATTTCTAGTCGAAACACATGCCCTCGGCACTCAAAGGCAGAAACCTGTACAGGAAACTTTTCCATCTTGATGTTCCTACTCCAATACAAACCCTGGACAATCCTGACGTTCCGACTTGCACACGACACCTGATAAATCCTCAAGGTCGAATACCCACAATATTCGGATTGGACTTTGTACAACTATTGTGATGCCAATTAATATCACTTTCTTGTGGAATCAGCAGTGTGTACACTTGCTCCAAGTATTTCATGAACCACATGGTCAGACAAGACGGACGTTCAAATGAAGTTGATTGTGGTTGGAATTTTGAATTTGTTCAGGGTGCTCGCTCACCTAGTCTTCGTCAAAAGACACCATGTAGTCTTCCTCACCCACCAACTAATGCCAGCAGATGGGACACCTACGTTAACGTCTGTCCGAGGGAGTGCGCACCTTGTAATGCAACGCCCTGTATCATTCGGACAGTTTATAGTGGGGTCGGGAATCCAAAACAGACTATGGAGGTGTGGGTGAGAATGGGGAGGTGAAGTACTGATGTGCCCTGTGGAGGATGGAGGCATGGAGGAAATTGGATGAGCCAAGAACTGTGTAAATGAGATGCGGATGTGGTGTGAAAGGTGGTGGAGAGTTGGTGGGGGTGAGATCACTGATAATCCTTGGCTTGTCGCTTTCCATGGAGTTCAATTCCTCTACTAGTCCTTGTGGTCGCTTTGGCTGCACCAGGCTTGGTTTCGTGTCTGGAATATATCTGCTCTGGGCAGCTGGTCTGGTGCATGCTAATAGGACAAGGCAGCTTGGATTGTCGGAATCTCTAGACCTGGGAAAGGTCAGCTTGGGGATAGACATCCTTTCAGAGAATGTTAAACACACTTTGCCTTTTTAAAACTTTTATCAGCCTTTTTCCTCCAGCTCATCTTTTTATCATCATGTGTGACATTTTACCTTTCATTCCAACAATGGTGTGGAAATGCACCTCTTATTTGGGCCATTTATTGGTTATGCCAGCAATAAAAATATGCCAGAGATTGTGATAACCAAGTTTGATAATAAGGGGAGGATATAACCAAGTTCGTCAGAGATTACCACTGGGTAATTGTCAGCAGCCATGTGGTCAGACTCTCCGGGCACCAAGCCCTCTCTCTCTATTTGGTGCCCCCCTCCGCTCTCTGGACGACTGTTCCGTGTCCCGCACTCACTGGCAACCATGCTGCGACGTTAGAGCTCCTCTCACGTTTACTTATCCCCGGCAGCTCCAAACGTGACTCCAACTCTGGGGGGAGAGAGATACAGACAGACAGACAGACAGACACAGACTTGACTGCTCTAACTCTCATTGTCAATAATTCCAAATGAATTCTCTACATCCCCCACATTTTACAAGGAGTATAGTATTCCTCTACATTCTACAAGGTGCAAGTGCTGCACATATTCGTCCCTCTCTTTCCCTCCAGCACAGATAAGCCAGCAGGTCTGTAGCGTAGGCCGTCTTCATTCGGGGGTGAGGTGTATTAGGGTTTGGGTTTTATGACCTCAGCAGTCAGCATCATTACCCTGCGCTTGCGAAGCGAAATGCAGGGTTAAGCATTCGGGTACGTATGTATGTGCGTGTCTGCATTTCAGGAAAGTAAAGTGTGTGCCATGTCAGCATTTTAAAAAATCATTTTCTCGGCAACCGTTGGTCCGATTGACTTGAAATTTTCACCATAGGAGGGCCTCCTCCTGTAGAATATTTTGGTGAATATTATGACGTCACAGGTCACGTGGTAAGGGCGCCATCTTGGAAAAACCAAAACACTTTCCACCTCTATATCTCAAAAACCGCTGCACAGAAATAATTGAGGCAGGTCTCATTGCAAAGTACTCTCCATGCGGAATAACATATGTGAATGATGACGTCATCGGTGCCGCCGTTATGACGTCATAATTCGACAAGTAAAAACCTTTATCCGATCAGAATTAAATTTCTTCACCATCTTCTCGGTATAAATTGATGCCGAAATAAAATTATAATGACGTCGTAGGTCAAGTGGTTCGGCCGCCATATTGTTTTGAGTGAAAAGCCTGAAAAAACACTTAAATCCAATTTTCTCCAAAACGACTGAACAGATCGAGGCCAAACTTTTCATGCAGAATCACATGCCCATTACGAACAAAAAAGTCAATGAACATGACGTCATGCGTCAGATGGTTTCAGAGTTAGGACGTTTTTAAGCATAAACATTTAAAACCTAGCTCCTCCCTCATTTTGATCCTATCGAGGGGAAACTGTACAGATGTGTTCAGCATATCATTCAACTATCAGCATATCATTCAACTAAAATGCCATTTTGGAATTTGCGATAGGTGACGTGGTTTGGCAGATATAAATAATTAAATTAAAATATTTAAAAATGTATATCTCTTGAACCGTTTCATTGATTGATGTGCAACTTTATATTATAGTGGAGGTAATGAAGTGTAACAAGTGTGGAAAATTTCAAGATTATTGGATGTACGGTCTGGAAGCTATAAGTTGTTATTGCGTGAAGAAGAAGAGTCTTCTAGCGTGGGCATGGAATTAATTATCACTCTGCACATGACGAGCAGGAAAAATACAGAGCGACCTCACGGGGTCATTTTGACCTCAAATAAAATTCTGATTTCAGATTTGTCAATCGCTGAGGTTTATTAGCACAGGACCAAAACAGATTTGGTGAAATTCCGATGATATTTGACGAAAATATAACATTTGTGTCTGCATTTCAGTAAAGTAAAGTGTGTGCCGTGTCAGAATTTGAAAAATTGAAACGTGGCTCATTGTAAAGAACTCCATGTGGGGAATAGGTGTTGTTAACGATGACGTCAATGGTGCCATAATTATGACGTCATAATTCGACAGGGACAACGCTTAGTCTGATCAGTTTGAAATGTATTGAGCGTGATCTATGCAACAATTATATTAGAGAATATAAATTTTATGATGTCATCGCTCACGTGGTCTGGCAGCCATATTGGATCAAAGAAAAAAAATGTTCAAAAACAGAAGAGTTGGCTCGCAACAAGTTGACTGCGCAGGGTAAGTATTCTATGAATACCATCTAGTTTATATTCGCGTCGTCTTTCAGTTTTTTTACCATGTATTAACTATTAATCAGCTGTCAGATGCGGCTGTTTCGGTGTGTCGCTCAGCTGTACAAGGTCAGACTGGAGCAGCTTGGTCTGACTGTAGGGAAACGGATTCACACTACCAGCCTGAAAAGCAGGCTGCTTTCTGCGCTTTCTGATCTGAGGGCATATTCACAGGGAAGAGACACACTTCTAAGTTTTGATAAGGACATTGGAGCAGCCCTCAAGATGGCCTGTTATCATGATAGTGATGCCATGCACTTAATGCGAGAAGCACAGGTGGTGCGCAAAGAGATCTTTGACTCAAGTTTCTCCTTTGATGGGTCGTTCCAGGCAAACTGCCAACAGGAGGCTGTGCCACCATCCCTCTTAGCTCTAGTCAACATCATACTCGATGGGACAAACATCAAGCAACAGACACAGCTGGTCCACACAACCACCACAAAACCTGCCCTAGCAATCTCCCAATTGATGGTGTTCAACAGCGTGAAGCATGCACGAAACGTGGATTCATCAAGCTCAGCACGTCACAGACGCAGCCGAGAAACCCCACTCCCACTCTATCTGTCCCTCAAGATCCATGCAGTTACACGAAGTAGAGAGCTGGTTGACACACTGTTCAATCTGGGATTGTGTGTCTCCTATGACAGACTGTTGCAATTCACATCAGATATTGCCAATGGTGTCTGCCAGAGCTTTAGTGTAGAAGATGTAGTTTGCCCACCAAAGTTGCGTTATGGACTGTTCACAACAGGAGCTGTGGACAACATCGACCACAATCCAAGTTCTGCAACAGCCAAAGATTCCTTCCACGGCACCGGAATCTCGCTTATGCAGCATCCGTCACACACACATGGTGGAACTGATCGTGGTGTAACATTGATTAGTCAGGGTGGCTCTTCCACCAAGTCAGTGACACCTCTGCCATCAGCCTACACAATTGTACCACCAGCTGCCTTCAAGACAAAGGACTTTAGTGCACCGGCTGTACAAGGTCCCGTGAGAGCTTCCAACCTCCTGGCTGCTGCAGCTGCCACAGAAGATGAGTGTGCATGGCTCAGCAGAGTCAAGACAGCTCTTGAAATGTCTACAATGGATGGCTGGATATCGTGGTCTGCCTACCACGCTGACGCACACCAAGCTGTCACCCCACCTGCAGCAATCAACGCACTATTTCCTCTGTTTCTTGACAACGCACACTCAGTGGCAATGATACGGCACTCCATGGACATCGTCAAGGCAGCAGTTCAGCACTTGAACCCTGGTCAGACGCCTGTCCTTGCTGCTGACCAACCACTGTATGACCTTGCTAAAGAGATCCAGTGGACCTGGCCAGACACTCACGGAGAGGATCACTTTGTGATCATGTTTGGTGGTCTACACATCGAGATGGCCACGTTGAAGTTGCTGGGAGACTGGTTGGAAGACAGTGGCTGGACAAACGCCCTGGTACAGGCTGACATTGCAAGCTCCGGAACAGCAAATTCCTTCATACATGCCAGCCACGTCACCAAGACCCGCCATGCACATCAAGTCACAGCTGCAAGCCTTTATACACTCCTCCAACAAGCTTACAGTGAAGACTGCACATCCGATGATACTGATGCCATGCAACCAGATAGTCTGCCTTTTGAGGAGTGGTGCATAGAGCGGGCGAAGACCAGTGTCCACTTTGACTACTGGCTTAAGACCCTGTCATTGGAGCTTCTCTTGCTGCGATACATCAGGTCACTTCGTGAAGGTAACTTCCAGCTGTACGTGGAATCCCTGACGCAGATCATGCCCTGGATGTTCGCCCTAGATCACACGCACTACTCCAGATGGCTTTCCGTACACATCCGTGATATGACGACTCTCGCTGAAAACAACCCGGATGTCCTAGCAGAATTCAAGTCTGGAAATTTTGTGGTGCACAAAACCAGCAACAAGTTCTCTGCCATGGCACTTGACCAGTCCCATGAGCAGAACAATGCAATGGTGAAAGGTTCTGGTGGGGCTATTGGATTGACTAGCAATCCAGGAGCACTTAGACGCTGGATGGTAGCAGGGCCAGAAATTGCCAGGATCACTACAGAGTTTGAGGAACAGGCCATAAAGCAACAGGATGGTGCTGGTGACACTGGACACCATCACCACGACCAGCAACCTGGAGTGCAAGCAGCATTCCTGAAGGAGGTTAAGGCACTTGTGACAGTATTGGAAGAGATGGGGAATCCATTTCGAGAACACAGCCAAGACCTACTAGTCATTGACACAGGGGACATCATGGACACCCAAGTGGCCGAAACTGTGAGAAGGATCGAGACTCTTGGTGAGGAGCAGTACACCAAGTTTGTGGCAGAAAGGCCGGAACAGTGTACAACACCTGTCACACAAACACTTCCAAAGAACAAGTTGCCACTGTTCAGTAGGCCACCGGTCAAGATTAAGTCAAAACAGAAGGCACAGCTCGCAGCACTGAAGAGTGACTGTGGTCTCTTTTCGAGGCTGTACATCTCCTGTCAAACACGAGATGGAGACATTGACAATTTCTTCTCCCATGAAAACCAGGCAGCCCCGCCAGCTCTTTCAACTGGAGGAAAAATGCAGATTGGTGTTAAAGCAGATCTACTTCACTGCCTGGAATCAGATCTGCTCGAAAACAACAGTACGCCTGTGACTGATGCAACAATTCTCGATGGTGCAGCTGTGGTTCAAATCCTAAATCCTGGAACATCAAGAACATTTCAAGAGTATGGAGAAAGAGTGTTTGCACCATACATCTCTGCTCAACTTGAGAAAAGCAGCCGCATTGACCTTGTCTGGGATGTATACCTACCTGCCAGCCTGAAAGCCTCAACAAGACAAAAGAGGGGAAAGGGCACCAGGAAAAGGGTGACTCCTTCTACTGTGATGCCAAAGAACTGGAAGGACTTCCTTCGAGTCGATGAGAACAAAACCGAATAGTTTGCTTTCCTTTCACGCGAAGCTGTTCATCTTCCTCTAGCAGAGGGCAAGGAACTGTATGCAACAGATGGAAGTGGAGTTCACTGCTCTCCTGCTGAGTCATACTTGGCCCGCCTTGCCCCATGTTCGCAAGAGGAGGCCGACACTGGTCTACTTCTGCATGTGGCAGATGCTGTGCAAAAGGGGTGTAAGAAGGTGACCATACGTACCGTTGATACTGATGTGGTGGTACTGGCTGTAGCTTCATTCAGCAAGACAGCTCCTGATGAGCTGTGGGTTGCCTTTGGTGTCGGGTCAAGCTTTCGGTACATAGCTGTTCACGAAATGGTTGCCACAATGAATCCAACACAGTGTCTGACTCTCCCAATCCTTCACGCTTTCACTGGGTGTGACACTGTATCTGCATTCGCTGGCAGAGGAAAGAAGACTGCCTGGGAAACTTGGAAGTCTTTCCCAGAGGTGAATGATGCTTTCAATGAACTCCTATGCATGCCAAGTGAGGTCAGTGAAGGATCAATGTTACTGCTAGAGCGATTTGTGGTGCTGATGTACGATAGAACCAGTGAGAGCACGGAAGTGAATGATGCCAGGAAGCAGCTCTTCACACAGAAGTCTAGAAGTCTAGAGAACATTCCTCCAACCCAGGCAGCACTGAAGTAGCACATCAAGCGCACTTGCTACCAGGCCAACTGTTGGAACCAGGCATTGGTCATGGATCCAGAGATGCCAGAGCCATCTGACTGGGGCTGGATAAAGGAAACAACTGGGTGGCAGCCTCTTTGGACCACTCTCCCTGAAGCATCAAAGTCGTGCCATGAATTGATCCACTGTCGCTGCAAGAAAGGATGCACTGGACGCTGCAAGTGGGCCAAAGCTGCACTCAAGTGCACTGCACTGTGCTTCTGTTCTGGAGACTGTTAGATTTAGATCATTACCAATTTTCATCATTGCACTTGATTTAATGTAAGCTTTTGTGGACATACTTGGTTAACTACAGTTATTTTTTCAGAGGTTATTGCATCATTCCTTGCAGTGCAAACACTTTTTTTCATCATTTCTGGTCTTTGGGTGTTCTGTACCTATCCCTCCTTGTACCTGAAAAAAATAAAGTTTTAAAAGTTCAAATGAACTTTTTCCAATAGCAGTTCCAACTGCAGTATCATAAAAATAGATATTTAACGTAATTTGACCTTGACCGTGACCTAAATGCATGTCCTCGAGTTCTGGCGATCTCAAAAGTATCACCAAATGAATGGGCATCCCCAATTTAGTTGGAAATGACACCTAAAATGTTTTTCTCCACTGTTTGGTTCCAAAATTAAGCGCGTTTGAACATTAGACCCGGTGGACTGGCGGCCATATTGGATTTGACCTCTCACGGTCCTCAGAGGTCAAATCTGACTTCCCTCCACATCTGAAAATAAACCTTATGGTATATACTAACTATGCTAGAAATTTCATGCTTTTCTCATAAAATGCACAATTTGTGTTTATCTGCTGCACTATAAGGACACTATTAGGATAAGTGTCGGGCACATGGCTCCCCAGGAAGGGGGTGGGGGGGGGGGGGGGGAGTGAGCCTCGTCTATTACCTCCGTCCACATGTTTTCACCTCTGTCTGTCTCTTTTTTTTGTTGTTGTTTTTCTTGGTATACAAGATCGAGGCTGGTGTAAAAGCTAACAGTAATCACAAAAAAAAAAACCGACACACAAAACATACAATAAAGGGAGTGGGAGACAAGATGGGGAGAGAGAAGGAAGCACACAAGTACAACAGCAGAGAACAAGGACAACGTAAGATCTGTGGGAGGGAGAGGGATTGGGGGGAGGAGGCATGGGAAGGGGAGTGGGTCTACTCTGGTCTACTCTGGGATACTCTGATCTACTCTTACGGTTTTCTGGTCTACTCTGGGATACAAAACGTAAATTGTTTGTGAACAAAATATCTCAAAAAGTTATGGATGGATTTCGATGAAACTTGGTGGACAGGGTGTGCGTGTGACAAGGAAGAATCCATTCGATTTTGGTGAACGTCTGGATCCGGATGCGGATCCGGCTAGTCGAATTTTTAGTCTAGTCGGCATGCGTGCCTGTGAAGCTGGCCAACTGTGTCTCAATCCACTGACCAAGAGATCAAACATAGAAGATGAGGGTGACGAGGATGGTGATGATGCCAGTATAGACTCATAAACTAATATCAGTACAACATCTATTAACAATTGTGGCATAAATTTGTAGAATAGTAAAGTGGTCGCTATATTACCTCTTTTGTAAGTGTTTGCATTAAATTTGAGATTTGATATTTCCGTGTCGTGTCTTCTGTGGCCCAATATGAAACCAAACAGGCTTTGAAATTGACCATTACTATTTGACCTTGACTTCAAGTCACTCAAAACACCCTGGTTAATCTACTTATATGCCCATAGACCTAATATCTGGTAAAAAAAAATCATCAGAACTGGCCTATAAAATGCTGAAACCTTCTATTTTTCATCTTTTTGGGGTCACATATCACATTGACCATGTGATCTTGACCTTGAAATGCTTCGGTCACCTCACAAATCGATTCAGCAACCTAGGAAACCTATAATTTGATCGTAAAACCAACAAAATCAACCCATTAGTTGCTGAGATGTGCTCGTGGTTATTTTTGCTAGATGCGGGTGGCAGCCACTTTGAAAATACGCAAATAAAAAAAATGTTATTGCTTAAATTTAATGTTATCATCCAGAAATGTTGACTAGGAGTCCCAAGGATGCCAAAAATGCAAAAACCTCTATGACTTATTTTTGAAGGGGTTCAACTGGATTTCCCCCTGACTGTCCGACTAGTAGAATTTTTAAAGTTATTCCTCACCATTGGCATATAGGGCCAAAAACGATATCCAGCAGGATATCTCAAAAAGTTGTGAATGAATGAATGAATGAATGAATGAATGAATTCTTCACCATTGGCATATAGGGCCAAAAACGATATCCAGCAGGATATCTCAAAAAGTTGTGAATGAATGAATGAATGAATGAATGAATGAATTCCTCACCATTGGCATATAGGGCCAAAAACGATATCCAGCAGGATATCTCAAAAAGTTGTGAATGAATGAATGAATGAATGAATTCCTCACCATTGGCATATAGGGCCAAAAACGATATCCAGCAGGATATCTCAAAAAGTTGTGAATGAATGAATGAATGAATGAATGAATTCCTCACCTCACATGAATTCCTCACATATAGGGCCAAAAACGATATCCAGGAGGATATCTCAATAAGTTGTGGACGGATGATTATGATTAAATGTGATTCTGTGTTGTGATTTTCTGGTCTACTCTGGGATACAAAACGTAAACTGTTCACCTGGCGGAGGTATGCTCTCTACTGAGTGCCGTTCTAATTTTCCATTAGATACCTTGATTACCCGTCCGGCGTGCCCCCATTAGACTCCTCCCCATTGTTGTTTCGGTCCATTTTCTGTGCTTGGACCAGAGATCATGACGGGAAATGTCCAGGTGTGCACAGCTGGTTTGCTGTCTTACGTCAGGCCAGGCCATCCATCATGGGAAGGCGAGCGCGTTTTTTCCTCGCAGCCTCAAAGACTCGCAGGAAGAAAAAGGCCCGACCTTCTCACCCGTTGAAGTTAACCTCTGGCCCAAAGGCAATATTTTTTTCTCTCTGTATGAAAAAGGCCACCGCTTGGTTGCGCTGCTAGACTTGGAGAACCTTGGATCGGTAACGCCGGGGTGGGAAGAAGAAGTTGGGATGAGGCGCACAGCAAGCAAAACGACACGCAAGGCTTCAGGTGCTCCTGCTGGATATCTGCTCCAGAAGGTCCATCAAAGTGAACCCGTGTAGGACTGCAGGCATCGCTTTTGCTTTGATGCAAGTGGTGGGAAGAGAGGGAAAATCCTTTTGCATTTCCTTCCTTGTCTTCAGAAGGAAATTGTGCACAAGAATGGAGGAATAAGAAAGCGTTCATGGACTTCATGATGGCTGCGTTGTGGACGAATATTGAGTAAAGGGGTAACTGAAATTCTCGCTTCACTGACAGAAGCTGAATAAAAACAGCCATCTTTGTTCAGGAAGCAGGTAAGCGAGAGAGAGGGGGGGAATTTCAAATTCTGTAGACTGTAGACATCTTTGTTCATATGTAGACTGTTTGACGGAGTTGTTGCTGGGGAAGATCTTTTTGAAGAACGAGCTATTTTGGGTGTTGGTTGTTTTTCCAAGAGGTTGTGAGCATGGTCGTCTGGTATAGGGTAAGGAATCCTCACGGGGTGCAACCACCTATGGGATGTTTGGCAGGTTTGGAGGGATAAGGAATTGTTTTTTTTCCTTTGGACAAATTCTAGCAGGTTCAGGTATTCCAAGCATGCTTCTTCCTCTAAAGTTTGCTCCCCCCCTCCTCGTCCCCCTAATGAGCACGCAGCCCCTCGTCTGCAGTCCCCCCCTTCCAACCTCTTCTTCCTGCACCCGGACTCGCCTAACACGCCGTATGGTAGACCAATCCAGCTCTGCGGTGGGGCCTCGGTGGGAGTGTTTAGCGGAGACCATTTATCACAAACGCCAGCTTTTGTTTGGGTGACCCAATGGCAAGCTGTGATTAATACCAGGTGGGTCAAGGGCCAGAAAAAGTGGCCTTCAATCTCTGAGCACTTTGGCGATCAGACTTGCATTGTTCTAGTAAAAAAAGGTGGTTTCTACAGTAGCATGGCGCCACCACAGTGGTTGCGGTTGGGTAGACTGCCATACCATGGTGAAGTATCTCATAAAGAAGCTTCACCTTTGTGTTGACTTCCGTAAAGGAGAGCCGGAAAGCAGGCCTGGAAATAATTACAGAGAGGCTGCGAAGTGCGAACAGGACTCTGGCCCGGAGGGGTCTATGGGGTCTCGTGAGGATGGGGCAGCCTTGTACAGCACCATGGTGGTTAAACATTAACAAGGGCACGTGTGGCACGTGACTCGGCCTATCATCGGAACACCTGCACGAAGGTGCATGGCACTGCGTTTCCTTTGACGTTAAACATCATGATACTTCATAAAATTGTACACAGCTTAAGCTGATGATGCATGAATATTGTTTCAACTTATCTGATTAAATTTCTCAAATCATGCTATTAATTGATATTGATTAGGATTCCATTGTAGAGCTTGTTCAAATGCTTGAAGGGAAATTTGAAATTTCCCCCTTCTCTCTCGCCTTACCTGCTTCCTGCCACACCTGATTTTCTTGCCACACCTGATTTTCCTGCCACACCTGATTTTCGTGCCACACCTGATTTTCTTGCCACACCTGCTTTTCCTGCCACACCTGATTTTCGTGCCACACCTGCTTTTCACGCCACACATGCTCACCCCTCCACCTGCTCCCTAACCCACATAACCCCCAACCCCACTACACCCACCCCTGCCCTCATGCTCCATTTACCCCAAATATTACAAAAGCATTTAACGTCAACCACCTGTAATACAGCACTGTTGTGTGTTCAAGTGACACGATGTTTGAAATATTCTTCTTTATAAACCTTGCTTTGGTGAATTTTGCTGAACATCACATTCACCACAAGTTACGTGTACCGATTATATACTACACAACAAGACAGAAAAAACGTTTTATACAAAGAACGGGTATACTTATACCAAGTTTGATTTAAATCGTCAAAATCACATCACTGCTTCGGAAGTTAGCGCAGTACCAGAATTTTACCTAACGGGCCTCTGACCTTCGACCTCTTGACCACGTAATCAAATTTGTTTATCTTTACATTATTATACTTACTTGTACCAAGTTTGACTTTCAGCTGTTCTTTAGTTATCGTGGTAATGAAAACCGATTACAGACTCTGACCTTTTACCTCTGAAATTTCAAATTTCCCTTCAAGTATTTGAACAAGCACTGCAAGGGAATCCTAATCAATATTTTGTAATTAATGTTAAACCACATTATTATAGTGTGTGATTCAATGTTAAACCATACTATTATAGAGTGTACCTCACTGTTAAATCACTATTATAGAGTGTGACAACGTAAAATCACTATTATAGAGTGTAACTCAATGTAAAATCACTATTATAGAGTGTAACTCAATGTTAAATCACTATTATAGAGGGTAACTCAATGTAAAATCACTATTATAGAGTGTAACTCAATGTAAAATCACTATTATAGAGTGTAACTCAATGTTAAATCACTATTATAGAGTGTGATTCAATGTTATATCACTATTATAAAGTGCGACTCAATGTTAAATCACTATTATAGAGGGTAACTAAATGTTAAACCGCTATTATAGAGTGTAACTCAATGTAAAATCACTATTATAGAGTGTAACTCAATGTTAAATCACTATTATAGAGGGTAACTAAATGTTAAACCGCTATTATAGAGTGTAACTCAATGTAAAATCACTATTATAGAGTGTAACTCAATGTTAAATCACTATTATAGAGTGTGATTCAATGTTATATCACTATTATAAAGTGCGACTCAATGTTAAACCATGCCATTATAGAGTGTCACTCATTGTTAAACCACGATTATGGAGTGTAACTCACCGTTTAACCATGCTATTATAGAGTGTGATTCAATGTTAAACCACGCTATTATAGAGTGTGATTCAATGTTAAACCACGCTATTATAGAGTGTGATTCAATGTTAAACCACGCTATTATAGAGTGTGATTCAATGTTAAACCACACTATTATAGAGTGTGATTCAATGTTAAACCACACGATTATAGAGTGCGATTCAATGTTAAACCACGCTATTATAGAGTGTGATTCAATGTTAAACCACGCTATTATAGAGTGTGATTCAATGTTAAACCATGCTATTATAGAGTGTGATTCAATGTTAAACCACGCTATTATAGAGTGTGATTCACTGTTAAACCATGCTATTATAGAGTGTGATTCAATGTTAAACCATGCTATTATAGAGTGTGATTCAATGTTAAACCATGCTAATATAGAGTGTGATTCAATGTTAAACCATGCTATTATAGAGTGTCATTAAATGTTAAACCATGCTATTATAGAGTGTGATTCAATGTTAAACCACGCTATTATGGAGTGTGATTCAATGTTAAACCACGCTATTATAGAGTGTGATTCAATGTTAAACCATGCTATTATAGCATGTGATTCAATGTTAAACCATGCTATTATAGAGTGTAACTCACTGTTAAACCATGCTATTATAGAGTGTGATTCAATGTTAAATCACTATTATACCGTGTAACTCACTGTTAAACCACGCTATTATATAGTGTGATTCAATGTTAAACCGCTATTATAGAGTGTAACTCACTGTCAAACCACGCTATTAAAGAGTGTAATTCAATGTTAAATCACTATTATAGAGGGTACTCAAATATTCAATCGCTATAATAGAGTGTAACTCAATGTTAAATCACTATTATAGAGTGTAACTCAATGTCAAATCACTATTATAGAGTGTAACTCACTGTTAAACCACGCTATTAAAGAGTGTAATTCACTGTTAAACCACACTGTTATATAGTGTAACTCAATGTTAAATCACGATTATAGAGTTTAACTCAATGTTAAATCACTATTATAGAGTGTAACTCAATGTTAAATCACTATAATAGAGTGTGATTCGGTGTTAAATCACTATTATAGAGTGTGACTCAATGTTAAACCATGCTATTATAGAGTGTAACTCAATGTTAAACCATGCTATTACAGATTGTAACTCACTGTTAAACCACGCTATTAAAGAGTGTAATTCACTGTTAAACCACGCTATTATAGAGTGTAACTCAATGTTAAATCACTATTATAGAGTGTGATACAATGTTAAACAACGCTATTAAAGAGTGTAATTCACTGTTAAACCAGATGTTATATCGTGTAACTCAATGTTAAATCACGATTATAGAGTTTAACTCAATGTTAAATCACTATTATAGAGTGTAACTCAATGTTAAATCACTATTATAGAGTGTAACTCAATGTTAAATCACTATTATAGAGTGTAACTCAATGTTAAATCACTATTATAGAGTGTAACTCAATGTTAAATCACTATTATAGAGTGTAACTCAATGTTAAATCACTATTATAGAGTGTAACTCAATGTTAAATCACTATTATAGAGTGTGACTCAATGTTAAATCACTATTATAGAGTGTGATTCAATGTTAAACCACGCTATTATAGAGTGTGATTCAATGTTAAACCACGCTATTATATAGTGTGATTCAATGTTAAACCACGCCATTATAGAGTGTGATTCAATGTTAAACCACACTATTATATAGTGTGATTCAATGTTAAACCACGCTATTATAGAGTGTGATTCAATGTTAAACCATGCTATTATAGAGTGTTATTCAATGTTAAACCACGCTATAATAGAGTGTGATTCAATGTTAAACCACGCTATTATAGAGTGTGATTCAATGTTAAACCACGCTATTATAGAGTGTGATTCAATGTTAAACCACACTATTTTTTAGTTTAACTCACTGTTAAACCACGCTATTAAAGAGTGTAATTCAATGTTAAATCACTATTATAGAGGGTAACTCAATATTCAATCAACTATAATAGAGGGTAACTCAATGTTAAATCACTATTATAGAGCGTAACTCAATGTTAAATCACTATTATAGAGTGTAACTCACTGCTAAACCACACTATTAAAGAGGGTAATTCACTGTTAAACCACGCTATTTTATAGTGTAACTCAATGTTAAATCACTATTATAGAGTGTGACACAATGTTAAACCACGCCATTATAGAGTGTGATTCAATGTTAAACCACACTATTATAGAGTGTAACTCACTGTTAAACCACGCTATTAAAGTGTGTAATTCAATGTTAAATCACTATTATAGAGGGTAACTCAATATTCAATCAACTATAATAGAGTGTAACTCAATGTTAAATCACTATTAAAGAGTGTAACTCAATGTTAAATCACTATTATAGAGTGTAACTCACTGCTAAACCACGCTATTAAAGAGTGTAATTCACTGTTAAACCACGCTATTATATAGTGTAACTCAATGTTAAATCACGATTATAGAGTGTAACTCAATGTTAAATCACTATTATAGAGTGTGATACAATGTTAAACCACGCTATTAAAGAGTGTAATTCACTGTTAAACCACACTGTTATATAGTGTAACTCAATGTTAAATCACGATCATAGAGTTTAACTCAATGTTAAATCACTATTATAGAGTGTAACTCAATGTTAAGTCACTATTATAGAGTATAACTCAATGTTAAATCACTATTATAGAGTGTATCTCAATGATAAATCATTATAATAGAGTGTAATTCACTGTTAAATCACTATTATAGAGTGTATCTCAATGTTAAATCACTATTATGGAGTGTAACTCAATGTTAAATCACTATTATAGAGTATAACTCAATGTTAAATCACTATTATAGAGTGTATCTCAATGTTAAATCACTATAGTAGAGTGTAACTCAATGTTAGATCACTATAGTAGAGTGTAACTCAATGTTAAATCACTATCATAGAGTGTAACTCAATGTTAAACTACACTATAATAGAATGTGATTCAAGTTTAAACACACAATTATAGAGTGTGACTCAATCTAAAACCACACTATAATAAAGTGTGACTCAATGTTAAACCACACTATAATAGAATGTGATTCAATTTTAAACACACACAATTATAGAATGTGACTCAATGTTAAACCACACTATAATAGAGTGTGAGTCAATGTTAAACTACACTATTATAGCGTGTGACACAACCACACTATTATTGAGTGTGATTCAATTGTAAACCACTTTTTTACAGTGTGACTCAATGTTAAACCACGCTATTATAGAGTGTGAGTCAATGTTAAACTACACTATTATAGCGTGTGACACAACCACACTATTATTGAGTGTGATTCAATTGTAAACCGCTATTTTAGAGTGTGACTCAATGTTAAACCACGCTATTATAGAGTGTGAGTCAATGTTAAACTACACTATTATAGCGTGTGACACAACCACACTATTATTGAGTGTGATTCAATTGTAAACCGCTATTTTAGAGTGTGACTCAATGTTAAACCACGCTATTATAGAGTGTGAGTCAATGTTAAACTACACTATTATAGCGTGTGACACAACCACACTATTATTGAGTGTGATTCAATTGTAAACCGCTATTTTAGAGTGTGACTCAATGTTAAACCACACTATTATAGAGTGTGACTCAATGTTAAACCACACTATTATAGAGTGTGACTCAATGTTAAACCACACTATAACAGAGTTTGACTCGATGTTAAACTATACTATTATTGAGTGTGATTCAATTGTAAACCACGCCATTTTAGAGTGTGATTCTATTGTAAATCACTCGAGTGTGCAGTCATTTTGAATTCATCATAATTTTGTTTTTATAATTTAATTTCAGTTTTAACCTCAATATTGTGAATTAACAACACAATATGCTGCACACTGTGCAGGAATCTCCGGCCTTCGAAGTTTTCGTTAATGGTCAATTGGGACACCTTCAGGATTCCAACAGGTGATTGATGCTTTAATTACACTCAGTGCTTCCTCGCTACCACCATTAACCATCTTTTTGCTTCTCTTTAGAAAGCCTCACTGTTTCCTGCTTTATTTGTCTGCTCGTCTCTTAACCAAGATACAGGCCTAACTCTTCATTGAGAAAACGCCTTGATAAAACCCCTTTTTGCATGCCTCCTCGGGAAGTTTTGCTTTTCTGCAACACCACTGCACCACCACTGATCTCCCAAGGGGGCTGGGTGTGTAGGGAGGGGAAGAGGTGAGGAGGTGGTTGTGTGAGAGTTTCATCCTCCCCCTCTGTTGACGTTTATCCGTTTATCTACATTGCAAATCAGTGGTCGTTAAGCCTCACCCTCGGCCATTATAGTATGCACTACTGCTGGGTGTCCCTTCACAGATGTTGATGGCCATCATTTGCATTCTTTACCCTGAAACTGCAGATTTATGGGGGAAAATAGCCCAATTGTCATGCAGCCATTGTCTCCACCATATAGTCTTGGTTTGTTTTCTTTTCCTCGCAACAATTTATTTCTTTTTATTTTCCTCGCAAAAAACATCATTACCTTCCGGTACACCTAATATATATATATATATGTTTCATAATGTGTTTCAAAAAGAGTGATACAACTTTAAACGTTTATTTACAAAGAAACAGAAACCACGTGAACCAAACATTTCTTTAAAGCATATGACATGGTATTTTCTATCACTGATTGCTATTGCAGTAAATCACTGCTAGAGTTAGTGAGAGTCCAAGGTCTGAAATAGGCATTTACGCAAAATCCTTGTAATTGACGTTCTCGATGTGTGCCCCTCGATGTGTGACTCCAAAGTTCTGTCCAACTTTCCTGTAGGTCTCATATGGCACTGCCTGGAGGTAGTCTGACACCTCCTGCTTCAGATCATCCAGTGTGGCAGGGCGGTTGACGTAGACAGAGCCCTTGGCAGCCCCCCAGAACCAGTAGTCCAGAGGGTTAAAGTCTGGGCTATGGGGTGCCCAGTCATGAGCGGTACCCAGGGAAACGAGGTGGTTTCTGAAAAGCTGCTACAGGAAAGTGATGATGTCACCAGCTGTATTTGGGGGTACACCATCCTGCATAAACTAGGTCATGCTGAGCTGGTTTGGGGTGACCTTTTGGGCTATATTATTATGGAACTTCTGGCGCATGGCCCGGTCGCGCTCACCGTTGATCGTCACCGTCCTGGTGTTGTCATTCTCAAACCAGGAAGGCCATAGCATTCCCCATCGGACATTGTAGGTGCAGAAGCATGTGACCTTAGGCTCTTTCAGGTACCTCTCAGTGATCTCCTCAGGTGGTTCTGCCCCCCAGAAAATGTATGATTTAGTCTCATACCACAAAGCCACCACTTTTATCTTCTGCTCCACTGCCAATGGCATAGTTGAGCGACGGAGATAGAAATCCCAGAAAACAAATACCACGATAACACAACCAAACCGTGAAACGGAAAACGGGATAGGTCAAAAAACAAAAAAATGGCAGGAAGTCAAAGTTGTATAAATCTTTTTGAAACACCCTGTATATATATACATGTATACAACCATATATATATATATATATATATATATATATATATATATATATATATATATATATATATATATATATATATATGTATGTATATATATATATATATATATATATATATATATATATATATATATATATATATATATATATATATATATATATATATATATATATATACATATATATACATATATATATATATATATATAGTCACGTGAAAAAGCAAGTACACCCCATGTAAAGTTTTGCCTTTTTCAACATATTTCAACATACAGCTATTTGATCTTCATTTTAACAATATTGATAGATAAAGGTGATATAATATAACAAATATCATGAAACATTTACATTTTGTAGTCCATTGTATAATTTAAATAAACATAAATGCAAATTTCGCACGTGGTAAAAGTAAGTACACCCCTACATTTATCACCACTTCAAATACCTAAAATTAGAATCAGGTGCACCAGCTCAGGTGCAAATGACTAGAACATCGTTAGAGAGGATCTTGGAGGAACCTGTCTTATTTAAACCTCAGACATTTCGTTTGGTTTGCTCTTTTTTGTTGAAGTGTGTGGCGTCACCATGCCGAGATCAAAAGAGCTCTCTGAGGCCTTCAGAAAGAAGGTTATAGATGCCTACGAGTCTGGGAAGGGATTTAAAAAGATCTCCAAACAATTTGAAATCAATCATTCGACTGTCCGGAAGATCAGCTACAAGTGGAGAACATTCGAAACAACTGCCAACTTGTTCAGGCCAGGCCACCCCAGCAATTCAGCCCATGAGCAGACTACAAGATGTTGAAAGAAGTCTCTAAGAACCCCAGAATGTCATCACGGGACCTACAGGTAGCTCTTGCCACTGTTGATGTCAAAGTACACGAGTCTACCATTAGAAAGAGGCTGCACAAATTTGATCTGCATGGGAGGTGTGCCAGGAGGAAACCTTCGCTGTCCAGAAAGAACATCAGGGCAGGACTAAAGTTTGCCAATGAACACCTTTTGTATACTGAATCGAGGCTCGTGAAAGAGCTGACATTTACTTCACAAACAAATCAACCAGACAAACAAAATATATAAAAAGAGGGAGCGGAAGACAAGAGAATGGGAAGCACACAAACACTTGAGAGCACACAACATTTAAGAGCAGGGAGATGTGTGGGAGGGAGAGGGCTTGGGGGGAGGAGGCGTGGGAAGGGGGGGGGGTGGGAGAAGTATAAAACACAAGGACACCAAGGACTTCCAGGACAGAAGTTGGTATTTCAAAAAGTGGAATTGGGGTGATTATCGGGGATAGAAAAGATCAAGGTTTTGGATGGGGGAAGATAAGAGATGGTGGTGAACAGCTGTTTTAAAGACCTGGAGGGTGGAGTCGGATTGAAGAGAGTGAGGGAATTTGT
This sequence comes from Myxine glutinosa, assembly GCF_964187855.1. Lineage (NCBI taxonomy): Eukaryota > Metazoa > Chordata > Myxini > Myxiniformes > Myxinidae > Myxine > Myxine glutinosa. Next base: position 86,045,506 of record NC_136267.1, on the reverse strand, counting down.
TCCAGAGGTGAGAGAAAAGAGGAATGAAGAAGTGAAGGTGAGCAGATAGTCTTGATTTTGGCAGTTTAACCATAAGAGGGTTGCAGGCAGATCTTGTGCGACCTGTAGGAATATTTGCGGGACAGAGCCCAGAGAGAGCTGGGGGGGCAAGGCCAGAAAGGAGTCGGTAGAAGACGGAAAGACCACCAACCTGCCTGCGGTGAGTGAGTGAGGGGCCCTTGGAGTTAGCTTCATTGCGGGAGATTCCAATGATTCTGAATGCTTTGCTTTCAACAGCGTGAAGACGAGCTAGGTGTGAGGCAGGAGCACCAGCCCAGAGGGGAGAGCAGTATTCCATTGAGCTGCGGATGAAAGCCTTGTACGTGGTGAGGAGCTCAGGTGTGCCAAGGAAGGACTTCACACAACGGAGGATGCCCAGTCGGCGACTGGCTTTGGAGGCCAGATTTGAAATGTGGTTTTCCCAGGAAAGATCATGGCAGATAGTGAGACCCAAAAGTTTGAGTGATAGAACTTCTTGGAGAGGATTATTCAGAAAGTAGATGGGAGGGTTGTCCAGTCGGTCTTTTCGGAGAGACATCGTAAGAGTGTGAGATTTGTCAGGATTGAAAGACATGTTCCACTTGTTTGCCCAGTCTGTGATTTTGTCCAGGTCTGCAGAGAGTAGGACCAGCACTTAGGCACAGCACCAGCACACATCAGCACACACCAGCACCTAGGCAAAGACCAGCACTTCTGGAACAATGTGCTCTGGACAGATGAGTCAAAGGTAGAGCTATTTGACCACAGTACCAGAAGACATGTTTGGCGAAAACCAAAGACAGCATTTGACCACAAGAACCTGACACCAACTGTAAAGCATGGTGGTGGAAATATTATGGTTTGGGGCAGCTTTGCTGCATCAGGGCCTGGGCAGCTCACCATCATCGAATCCGCTATGAATTCTTCATTGTACCAGAGGGTGCTTGAGGATAATGTGAGGCCATCTGTCGGAAAGTTGAAGCTCAACCGAGGGTGGACCTTGCAACATGACAATGACCCTAAACATACCAGTAATTCCACCAAGGAATGGCTGAAAAGAAATAAATGTAGGGTTCTGGAATGGCCAAGTCAAAGCCCGGATCTAAATCCCATCGAGATGTTGTGGGGGGATTTGAAACGAGCTGTGCATGCAAGAAACCCCTCAAACATCGCACAGGTGAAAGAATTCTGCATGGAGGAGTGGGCAAACATTTCTCCCAGTCGATGTCAGAGACTGGTAGACAGTTATAAGAAACGTCTACTTGAGGTTGTTTCTGCCAAATGGGGCAATACCACCTATTAGAGCCAAGTGTTACGTGGTCCCCTCGGTGAATACCTGGTCTCGGTGACCCCCGGACCGTGAGAGGAACTTCGCCAGAAAGCTGTATTAAATAAGCGCTTTCGCCACGCAATCCATATGAATTTCACCCCAGGAGACAACTGACGTTCAAGGATATATTTCAATGGGAATGACCATACAATTGCAATGACACAACCACGGAGATTTTCCCCGAGCAATCAACCATATACAACCATCAACAATTCCCAATTCACAAGCACTTTCCTATGAGTAAGATGGCCATCTTATATACGTGTGTCCCGGTGAGTACTCACGACACCCTTTCGGTCTCGGTCCCGCACAATGTCTCTGGGCCCCTCCTGACCAAGATGATGGTCGCCGTCACCGCACTCGGGCGGTAGAACGAACCCCGGGTGGACGTGTTTCCACCGGGCAGGTATCGTACCAAGCACCGAGGCTGCAGCCCCTCGTGGCCACGCGAAGCGGATACGGTAGAGCCAGCCAAACCCCACGCCGCTTGCAAGGCGCGTTAGGCCCCAATCGTGCGACCCGCACGCGTCTGTTTGGACGGTGCCGCGAACGAGGCCAGACGCGGGTTCGATGCACGGCCCCATGTCAACTTGACGTCTCCACCGGGCCGGTACACGTTCCGGTAATTCCTCTCGCCAGACAGGCTTCGGAACGCCGCTGTTTCACGCAGCGCCAGGTCGATCCCACCTTTTTTCGGAGCGGGGCGATGAAGAGAATAATACTCGTCCTTTTTTCCTCGTGTCTTTTTCTCTTCCGTTTCCGGTCACTTCCGTTTCCGGCCACTCCCTCAGAAGGGCTCCTGACCCTCCAACCACAACAACTACACAACAACTTCATATACTACACACGGATAAGCAACCCTGACTGGTAATTCACATACATTCACATAAATATGTAACACTCCCCCCCTTCAAGAAAGAAAGTTTGAACCCAGCGAAAACTTTCTTTGCCGGCCAATTTGGAGAAACAAACCAGATAACTCAACCCCCCCCACATTATCCGTTCCCCCCAGGCACAGTTATCACTTAAAAATAAAGCAACCAAAATTTCACCACAACCCCTCCAGATTACTCCCTCTGGACTAAGTACCAACAACGACATTGTCCCTGCCAAATCAAACTCCATCTCCTGACCCTCTGACTTTGACCGTCAGTTTCTTGGGAATGAAGGTTAAGGGGTTGATCAAAGATCCAAAGTTAAGCAACTCGATAGCACTTTTTCCGGGAGGCCAAGCCGAGTATTCACTACATGGATGCCTTTAGGAACGCGGAGTTCACGGTTAGTCCATGCAGGAAAGTTCTCTACATGGGCGCCTTGAGGAACGTGGAGTTCACGGTTAGTCCGTGCATGAAAGTTCACTACATGGACGCCTTTAGGAATGGCGTTCACGGTTAATTCGTGTAGGAATCTTGGCTCGGCGGCTCCGCCGCCTTCAGCGCTTCAACTTCTCAGAACTTCCCTAATAATTAGGGTGGGACCACTGGTCCCTGTAGTCCCATGAATAGCGGTCTCCTTCTCGGCCACTACCAAAACTACCGCCCAGTTGTCCTCTCCTGTAGACCTCTCGACGCCTACGAAATGCCTTCCCTACTGTTATGGTCCGACCCTCCAAATCCTTGCCATTCCAATTCTTCTCTGCCTCTCTGGCGTCTTTTGTGCTGGCAAACGTGACAAAGCCGAACCCTCTTGACTGTTGCGTTTCCCAGTCTCTTACCAACCGCACTTCCACCAGCGGCCCATATCTGTTGAAGACAGAGGTCAGAACTTCTTCCTCTGTTTTGAAGTTCAGTCCCCCTACAAATAACTTGGCACTTTGGTCGCCATCCCGAGCTGGGGTGATGTTATTTTCCCTGCTGGGCTCTTTACCAACCCTCAGGTTACCATAAACTTGACCCCCGGCCAAATCATTCCCGATAACCACAGATACACCCTCTACAGGAAGCGTGGCTTGTAAACCGACGGTGACCGGTCCTGACACCAAATCGGACTCCAACTGGATGACCTGAAGGGGAGCACTAACACCGCCCCCGATCCCCTGTAAACGAACACTATCCCCCGTTGCCGTCTCCTCGGACCATGGCAAAATGCCTTCAAGCATTAAAGATTGATGGGCCCCTGTGTCCCTCAATATCCTAACCGGTCTCCGGTTAGTCGAGGCTCCATCCAGTGACACGAACCCCTCTGAAATAAATGGTTGGTAACCCTTTTGATGGCGATTTCTTACGCTAGTCATCGCATTCGGAGTTGTAATAGTCGGACTCCGCTCTGGGTTGTCCCTTTTCATGAGGTAACAACTGGACATCAAGTGTCCAGGTTTCTTGCAAAACGCGCAAGTAGGCCCGGAGGAAAAACTCGGGGTCTGCCTCGGGCCCCCCGAACTATAAGTTTGTCGTGGGCCCGCATCCCTCTGATTTCGAACCGGTGGGGTATCATAGTTGTCCCCATAATCATCTCGAGGCCGCCGCCATGTATGGTCGTTCTCCGCACCTGCTGTTCCCCACCTCCCCTGCAGAGATCTAGGCGAGGAGTTAGGTTCGTGGACCCCTATTCGGTGGGTTAAGGCATAATCATCTGCCATGGTGGCTGCGTCCCACAACTTTGGTACCTTCTTTTCCTGCAGGTACACTTTGATGTCCTCGTGGACACACTGCTGGAATTCCTCCACCAGGATCAAGTCCCGCAATGTTTCGAAGTCTTTCCCGACTCCTTTTGACTCACACCACCGATCAAACATGTTTTCTTTCACTCTGGCAAACTCCACATGGGTCTCACTCTCCCTCTTCCTGGCATTCCTGAATTTTTGCCTGTAAGCTTCCGGAACCAACTCATAGGCTTTGAGGATGTGCTTCTTCAGTACCTCATAATCTGCACATTGGTCCATTGGTAGCGCCGAATAAATTTCCTGAGCTTTCCCCACCAGCACACTTTGCACGAGTATGGTCCAGGCCTCCTCCGGCCAGTTTAATTGTCGAGCCACTTTCTCAAAGTGTGGAAAAAATTTCGCGACTTCTTTTTCACTGAACGGTGGAACCAGCCTCACCTGTCTGCCCACATCCCAGGTTTTCTGGTTAGGTGTCGACCCCGTCAGCAAGGGTGGTGCCTCTCCCCGTTCTCTCATTAACTCCAGCTCCTTGAATTTGATTTCTTGCTGAAGCTCCATGTCACGTTCCTTTAATTCCCTTTCCGCTTTTCTCTCCTCTGCTTCGAGGTCCCTTGCAGCTCTCCTTTCCTCTGCTTTTTTGTCTTCTAACCTTTCCTGGAGTTCTCGTTCCACTCTCCTTTCCTCTGCTTGTTTCTCTTCCCTCCTCTCTTCTGCTTTCCTTTCTTCTTCTGCTCTTTCCTTTTCTGCTTTCCTTTCTTCTTCTTTTAACCTTTCCTGGAGTTCTCGTTCCACTCTCCTTTCCTCTGCTTGTTTCTCTTCTCTCCTCGCTTCTGCTTTCCTTTCTTCTTTTGCTCTTTCCTTTTCTGCTTTCCTTTCTTCTTCTGCTCTTTCCTTTTCTGCTTTCCTTTCTTCTTCTTTTAACCTTTCCTGGAGTTCTCGTTCCACTCTCCTTTCCTCTGCTTGTTTCTCTTCTCTCCTCTCTTCTGCTTTCCTTTCTTCTTCTTTGATCCGTTCCTGGCTCCGTAATTGCAACTCCAGTTTCCGGAGCTCAACGTCTTCTGGTTCTTCGGGTAGCCACTCCCAGGCTAACTCGTCCCATGTTCCTAATCCCACCATAGATTGTATCACCGTGGCCTGCAACTCTGCCTTCCTCAAATTAGTTCGGACCTCCAAGTTAAAATGTTTGGCCAATTTCAAGAGGTCCGACTTTAGCAACGCTCGGAACTGTGCCTCACTCGGGGTTACCCCAAAGTTCTGTGCCACAAACGCCATGGTGCCTATCGTTAACACCTGTTAACCTTCACCCAAGACTTTACCCCAATTTCTCAAAAAAAAATTACCAATTAATAATTAATTAATAATTTTTAATTAATAAAAAATTATTATTTATTATTTTATACAATTTTAGATCCCGGACGTAGACCCAATTGCGAAACCGCAAATCGTAATTTGGACGAGCCCCCAATTCTGTTACGTGGTCCCCTCGGTGAATACCTGGTCTCGGTGACCCCCGGACCGTGAGAGGAACTTCGCCAGAAAGCTGTATTAAATAAGCGCTTTCGCCACGCAATCCATATGAATTTCACCCCAGGAGACAACTGACGTTCAAGGATATATTTCAATGGGAATGACCATACAATTGCAATGACACAACCACGGAGATTTTCCCCGAGCAATCAACCATATACAACCATCAACAATTCCCAATTCACAAGCACTTTCCTATGAGTAAGATGGCCATCTTATATACGTGTGTCCCGGTGAGTACTCACGACACCCTTTCGGTCTCGGTCCCGCACAATGTCTCTGGGCCCCTCCTGACCAAGATGATGGTCGCCGTCACCGCACTCGGGCGGTAGAACGAACCCCGGGTGGACGTGTTTCCACCGGGCAGGTATCGTACCAAGCACCGAGGCTGCAGCCCCTCGTGGCCACGCGAAGCGGATACGGTAGAGCCAGCCAAACCCCACGCCGCTTGCAAGGCGCATTAGGCCCCAATCGTGCGACCCGCACGCGTCTGTTTGGACGGTGCCGCGAACGAGGCCAGACGCGGGTTCGATGCACGGCCCCACGTCAACTTGACGTCTCCACCGGGCCGGTACACGTTCCGGTAATTCCTCTCGCCAGACAGGCTTCGGAACGCCGCTGTTTCACGCAGCGCCAGGTCGATCCCACCTTTTTTCGGAGCGGGGCGATGAAGAGAATAATACTCGTCCTTTTTTCCTCGTGTCTTTTTCTCTTCCGTTTCCGGTCACTTCCGTTTCCGGCCACTCCCTCAGAAGGGCTCCTGACCCTCCAACCACAACAACTACACAACAACTTCATATACTACACACGGATAAGCAACCCTGACTGGTAATTCACATACATTCACATAAATATGTAACACAAGGGTGTACTTACTTTTTCCACATGCGAAATTTGCATTTATGTTTATTTAAATTATACAATGGACTACAAAATGTAAATGTTTCATGATATTTGTTATATTATATCACCTTTATCTCTCAATATTGTTGAAATGAAGATCAAATAGCTGGATGTTGAAATATGTTGAAAAAGTCAAAACTTTACAGGGGGTGTACTTACTTTTTCACGTGACTGTATATATATATGCAGACTTGGCATTTAATATGGAATATTTTTTTTGTGGGGGTGAACTTACTTTTCAAGATGACTGAGAACCAAAAGTTCATTGGAATTATGTTGAAATTATTCTAGATTTTGTTAATGTGACCTGTAAAAGAAACAAAAACCACATTTGACATTTCGAAACAAATAAATTGATCCTTGAAAGTGATGTAAACTGATATCGAACTCAATTCATGGACAGTACTGTGTTAAACTTCTGTACGTTTTCCAGAAGTATCTCTTTATTTTGCACATTAGCCAATTTGTTTTTTTAACAAAAAGAAAAGTTAAATTACGACTGGGATTACGGACAGTAAAATTACAGTTCAGTACTTCGTGTAACCCCCACGAGCATTCAGGGGAACACGTACACGTTGAGGCATGCTGTTCACGAGATTTGCCAAGGTTTGGACAGGAATCGCTTGCCATGCAGTGACAATAGCCTGCTGCAATTCACGCACAGAGGTCGGCTGCTGGTCCAAGTGGTCGATTTGACGCGTTAATTCTGCCCACAGGTTCTCTATCGGATTCATATCCGGGGACATGGCAGGCCACTCCATATGCTCTACACCACGGTCAGCAAGAAAGTGTTGGATCATGCGAGCACGATGAGGCTGTGCATTGTCATCTTGGAAGACAGTTTCCCCGAAAGGCTGCACGAGCAAATGGAAGCAATGTTTCTTCCAGAATGGCCCTGTACTTGAACTGGTTCAGGTTTCCATTCAGAACAACCAGGTCAGTTTTGCCCCCTGCATTAAAAGCAGCCCAAACGGTCACCCCACCACCTCCAGCTTGGAATCTTGGCACTATACAATCTTTGTTGTAGGCTTCATGCACTTGTCTGCGCACTCAGACGCGGCCATCTTGATGAGAGACCAGAAATCTAGACTCGTCACTGAAGATCACGTGATTCCAGTGTCCTGGCTGCCATTGACGGTGCTCTCTGGCCCACTGCAATCGGCGCTGGCGGTGTTGTCTGGTCAGGCGTGGCTTTCTCAGGGGACGCCTGGCACGATAGCCTGCTTGAACCAATCGTTGGTTGACTAGCCTTCTGGATACAGGCACATTTGTCAGTTGCTGCCACTCAGCCCTAAGCCTATTAGCTGACTTGGTACGGCCATTGCGGACTAACCGGTGCAGCTGGCGATCATCCCTCTTTGTGGTTCTGCGGGGACGTCCTGGCCTCGGTATTGGAGTAGGGACACCCCTCTGAGCATTTCGTTTCAGGATCTTTGACACCTGACCTTGAGTAATGCCATACTTCCGAGCAATAGCACGCTGTTTCATGCCGTAATTTCGTAAAGCCACCACTCCATGACAAACAGCATTGTCGAGTTGACGGACCTTCTCCAGAGGAAGCGGCAATAACTTTTGGAGACGTGCAGCAGTTGTTTTCCACTAACACAGAACACAACAACCCTTGTGTACCCGACTGTGAAGCCAATCATCAAATGCACCTGTCCTTACATTTTGCCACGCAACCTGTGATATAATCCTGTTGTTGACTTCTTGCTGCGACAGACAATCAGTGACATGGTTCTTTTAACAAATAAATCACCAAAGTGTAAAAGAAACTCACCAGATTGATATACTGAGTTAAGAAAGTAAACCCAAGTCAAGAAAAAAAAAATATTCCATATTAAATGCCAAGTCTGTATATATATGTAATACATATTTATATGTATGGTTTTTAATCATATGGTGACGTATTTGGAGGTCCCTGCAGAGGTATTTGGAGGAAACCCTTCCAATGTATTTGGAGGTCCCTGGATTGGATCGCATGGGTTTTTAGCAATTGTGCGGGGTCTCATCGAATGTGCGTAATGTACACGCTTGAAGTCTGCTATGCCATCTTTTAATGGCGGCTGAGGAAGCAATATTTAATGGAGGCAGAGGAAGGTTGAAAGGATTTATGGTTTTGCTGTTTGCTTTGCAAGTGAATTAGGAATTGCGCTAAAAAAAAAAATGGAAGGCAAACCAAAACACCAGGAATTTGCTGCCATTTGTTTTTCTGTCCGGTCTGCCTCTGATTAGCAAAGCAATCGGTGAGTGTAGCAGAGCGACCACTGCAGTTTTAATCTTTGAAATGTCCATGTTGGGGATGAGGGGAAGCACCCCCATTACAGAATCCTACGCCTAAATTAGAGCCCGAGTGCTTGCATTTTACGCCATGTTACTATTGTTGCCATGACAACAACGGATGCCTCCCAGACTAGATTGAAAGTCGCTGTTTTTGCCATTATTGGCTTTAATGTGTTTGTCAGCTTGAGAAATGTTATCTGCACTCTCTTGGCTCACCTCGTGTCCTTTCCCAATAATTTATGCAGCACTTACAGGTAATTAAAGAACGCTTGTGATGTTTAAAGAGTTGCAGACGGCTGCGTCTGGATCTCCCACAGATATTTGCACATGGTAACTGTTTGCCATCTTTGTTTTCCTTGCGTCCAAGTGCAGGCTTTGGCAGGCACACGACAAAGTTGTTGCAACACTGCAAACGCTCTGCCATGTTGGGTTTCGCTCTCTGTCCTATTATAAATCATTATTTTGTTTCCTGCTCCAAGGCAAATCTATTTAATTCTCTTCCACTTTCCTGATGTTTTTCCATTTGACATTTGGCTTGGACTGCTTGGTGTTCAGTTACCCGAGCACATTGCTCATTAGGTAGGGTTCCCAGGTTAAAATACTACAATGCTGTACTTTGTCAATCCCACAGTGTTTTCGCAACAATGATGTCTCCTAATGACCTTGTCTGACATGTTTCATTTGTACATGCTCTGGAGTTCTTCCTAGAGCATTATTATTGGGGGTACTGAAGCGTACCCTATTATTTTTGTACCGATTATTATTACTAGAAGGACCTGCTGGAAAACATAAGACAGGAATACTGTATTTTAAAGGGTGGGGACTTGTAATACCCGCTTCCACCTGGAGGCGGCGCTACACGATACACATTTACATAGAGAATTTGCATCCATCTCCCCCCCCCCTCCCGACACTCCCCCCAACCCCGAATTTCATAAAACACCCCCCTATACACTAATTGGGGTCATGCTGATCCTATGTAGTAAGTCTGCATGTAATCGGCCCAGAATTGTATGAGTTGTAGCGCAACGAACAAACAAACAAACATCTTCCCTGAATTATCTTACTATAATTCACCAAATGTCTGTCTGTCTGTTTGTCCGTCTGTTCCCAGGTACCGCAAAAACGGCTGAACCGATCGCAACGAAATTTTGGGTGGGTAATCCTGGGACCCCCTGGAGTAAAATAGGCTATATTGGTTTTCCAATTTTTTTTCAATTTTCCAATTTTTCCGATTACCAATTTTTCCGATTACCAATTTCCAATTTTCCAGTTTTTCCAAACACGATGGAATAATATTTACCGATATGAACAGTGATGTGGCTTTTATTGAAATTCTACAAATACTGTTTAGATTTTGATGATTTGCGTGTGATATGATTTAACGGATGTTTATATAAATCGTTTAAAATAAAAAACCTTCAATTTCTGATATTTAGCCTTTTCATTTGGGCCTAACAATTGAAGCCCGGCAATTGAAGTGGGGTGGTATACCGATGCTCGTAGTAACAATTACATTATTTCCTCCTCACTCTCCTTCACATTTATTCGCTTTTAAACTTGTTTTCTCCGAAACCATTTGAGCAATTGACACAAAACTTTCATTGTAGGATTGACTACAATGTATATATTTTTTTTTAATGACAACTATGACATCATAGGTGATGTGGTATGGCAGCCATCTTGAATTAAAGGAAAAACTTTGGACAGCTTCTCTGAAACTACTGAACGAAAAAAAAAACTTGGTACAGGTAACAGGTGAAGGACTCTTTCTACTCGTCAATTTCAATAAATATTTCAGAGAAAAAAACAAAAACAACTCCGAATGGGGAATACTATTTGATAATGATGACGTCATAAGTGCCCTAATGATGATGATATATTTGGATGCGTCAAAATCTGTATTGATCAATAATAAAAATTTTGTGGATGATCTGCCAAGATATACTAAGAGAATTAAGTTGAGGACTGACGTCGTTTTAGAGCATAAGAGATTTTAAAGGTTTTCCTTGGATCCAATATGGCTGCCAAACCATGTGACCTATGGCGTCATTGTTATCAAACCTTTTGCCACATGAATTGTGGATGATATATTTGAGATTTTGCATCAATCAGTGAAGTGGTTTCAGAGAAAAATATTTAAAAATATTTTCCTTTGATCCAATATGGCTGCCAAACCATGTGAACTATGATGTCATACTTATCAAACCCATATACCTCGTGGCTCACAGCTTTGTAAACGCCCACGTATAAATCATTGCTCGTAGTTATACATAAGTGGTAATTCTTGGGATGCATTCGCCATGAGAAATATAGTTTTCTAAAAATGACAGAATGGGATGGCATCGTCATTGGAATGGGTGGCATGGGATGGCATTGTCATATGATGGTATCATCATTGGAACGGGTAGCATGGGATGGCATCGTTATAAGATGGCATCGTCGTTTGGTATCCGGTATAACTGCTCGCAGTGGAGTGGCGTCCATATTGTGGAGAAGCAATTTGCGCAACAGTTGTTCCCCATCCAGCTGCACTCCATCCAAAGCGCCATTAATTTGGTAATGGTATCGACTTGGAATCATTCTGTTGGACTGCTCGGGATAAGCGCTGGTGGTAAGTGGATCATGCGGTTCAGTTTGTTCACATCCTGTGATGATGTTGTCACTGGCAAGGAGGGTACACCGCACACCTCACATCCCCAGGGTCCCATGGAAGTACTGACTGGATTTCCATGCTGGAAGAATTGGGTCTTTTTTGAGATGTAACCAATTAAACAAGACAGCATTTATTGACTTCCTTGAAGATGACAATCCCCAATCGTCCATTAATCCCGTGGAGGTGCATGGTGACGTCATTCGGTAGGTAACACACCTTTTACTTTACCATGGGAGACAGGGAACGGGTCACCATGTATATCATGGAAGAATAGAACATGCCTCAAATAAAAACTTCACTCGCGTGGAATTAAAACCTCACTCTCGTATAATGAAAACCTCACTGTCAAAGAATGAAAACCTCACTGTCATAGAATGAAAACCTCACTCTCATAGAATGAAAACCTCACTGTCATAGAATGAAAACCTCACTGTCATAGAATGAAAACCTCACTGTCATAGAATGAAAACCTCACTCTCATATAATGAAAACCTCACTGTCAGAATGAAAACCTCACTGTCATAGAATGAAAACCTCACTCATAGAATGAAAACCTCACTCTCATAGAATGAAAACCTCACTCTCATGGAATGAAAACCTCAATCTCATGGAATGAAAACCTCACTGTCATAGAATGAAAACCTCACTGTCATAGAATGAAAACCTCACTCTCATAGAATGAAAACCTCACTCTCATAGAATGAAAACCTCACTGTCATAGAATGAAAACCTCAATCTCATGGAATGAAAACCTCACTCTCATGGAATGAAAACCTCACTCTCATAGAATGAAAACCTCACTCTCATAGAATGAAAACCTCACTGTCATATAATGAAAACATCACTCTCGTGGAATGAAAACCTCACTCTCATAGAATGAAAACCTCACTCTCATGGAATGAAAACCTCACTCTCATAGAATGAAACCTCACTCTCATAGAATGAAAACCTCAATCTCGTCGAATGAAAACCTCAATGTCGTCGAATGAAAACCTCACTCTCATAGAATGAAACCTCACTCTCATATAATGAAAACCTCACACTCATAGAATGAAACCTCACTCTCATAGAATGAAAACCTCAATCTCGTCGAATGAAAACCTCACTCTGATAGAATGAAAACCTCACTCTCATGGAATGAAAACCTCACTCTCAAAGAATAAAAACCTCACTCTCGTGTAAAGAAAACTTCACTCTCGTGGAAAGAAAACCTCACTCTCATGTAATGAAAACCTCAATCTCATGGAATGAAAACCTCACTCTCATGGAATGAAAACCTCACTCTCATAGAATGAAAACCTCACTCTCATCGAATGAAAACCTCATTCTCATAGAATGAAAACCTCACTGTCAAAGAATGAAAACCTCACTCTCATGGAATGAAAACCTCACTCTCATAGAATGAAAACCTCACTCTCGTGTAAGGAAAACTTCACTCTCGTGTAATGAAAACCTCACTCTCGTGTAATGAAAACCTCACTCTCGTGTAATGAAAACCTCACTCTCATAGAATGAAAACCTCACTGTCATAGAATGAAAACGTCACTCTCATAGAATGAAAACCTCACTCTCATAGAATGAAAACCCCATTCTTGTGTAATGAAAACCTCTCTCTCATAGAATGAAAACCTCACTCTCATGGAATGAAAACCTCACTCTCAGAGAATAAAAACCTCACTCTCATAGAATGAAAACCTCACTCTCATAGAATGAAAACCTCACTCTCATAGAATGAAAACCTCACTCTCATAGAATGAAAACCTCACTCTCATAGAATGAAAACCTCTCTCTCATAGAATGAAAACCTCAATCTCGTCGAATGAAAACCTCAATCTCGTCGAATGAAAACCTCACTCTCATAGAATGAAAACCTCACTCTCATAGAATGAAAACCTCACTCTCATAGAATGAAAACCTCACTCTCATAGAATGAAAACCTCTCTCTCATAGAATGAAAACCTCACTCTCATAGAATGAAAACCTCAATCTCGTCGAATGAAAACCCCACTCTCACAGAATGAAAACCTCACTCTCGTAGAATGAAAACCTCACTCTCATAGAATGAAAACCTCACTCTCATAGAATGAAAACCTCACTCTCGTGGAATGAAAACCCCACTCTCACAGAATGAAAACCTCACTCTCGTAGAATGAAAACCTCACTCTCATAGAATGAAAACCTCAATCTCGTCGAATGAAAACCTCACTCTCATAGAATGAAAACCTCACTCTCATAGAATGAAAACCTCTCTCTCATAGAATGAAAACCTCACTCTCATAGAATGAAAACCTCAATCTCGTCGAATGAAAACCCCACTCTCACAGAATGAAAACCTCACTCTCGTAGAATGAAAACCTCACTCTCATAGAATGAAAACCTCACTCTCATAGAATGAAAACCTCACTCTCGTGGAATGAAAACCTCACTCTCATAGAATGAAAACCTCAATCTCGTCGAAGGAAAACCTCACTCTCGTCGAATGAAAACCTCACTCTCACAGAATGAAAACCTCACTCTCGTAGAATGAAAACCTCACTCTCATAGAATGAAAACCTCACTCTCATAGAATGAAAACCTCACTCTCGTGGAATGAAAACCTCACTCTCATAGAATGAAAACCTCAATCTCGTCGAAGGAAAACCTCACTCTCATAGAATGAAAACCTCACTCTTATAGAATGAAAAGTTCACTCTCGTGGAATGAAAACCTGGTTATAGGTTCAATGTGAGGTAAACTCCTGGTTACAGACAGGTTCAATGTGAGGTAAGCTCTTGGTTACAGGTTCAGTGTGAGGTAAACTCCTGGCTACAGGTTCAGTGTAAGGTAAACTCCTGGTTACAGGTTCAGTGTGAGGAAAGCTCCTGGTTACAGGTTCAATGTGAGTTAAGCTCCTGGTTACAGGTTCCAGTGTGAGGTAAACTCCTGGTTACAGGTTCAGTGTGAGGGAAGCTCCTGGTTACACGTTCAGTGTGAGGTATACTCCTGGTTACAGGTTCAGTGTGAGGTAAGCTCCTGGTTACAGGTTCAATGTGAGGGAAGCTCCTGGTTACACGTTCAGTGTGAGGTATACTCCTGGTTACAGGTTCAGTGGGAGGTAAACTCCTGGCTACAGGTTCAGTGTGAGGTAAACTCCTGGCTACAGGTTCAGTGTGAGGTAAACTCCTGGCTACAGGTTCAGTGTGAGGTAAGCTCCTGGTTACAGGTTCAATGTGAGGTAAACTCCTGGCTACAGGTTCAGTGTGAAGTAAACTCCTGGCTACAGGTTCAATGTGAGGTAGGCTCCTGGTTACAGGTTCAATGTGAGTTAAGCTCCTGGTTACAGGTTCAGTGTGAGGTAAACTCCTGGTTACAGGTTCAGTCTGAGGGAAGCTCCTGGTTACAGGTTCAGTGTGAGGGAAGCTCCTGGTTACAGGTTCAGTGTGAGGTAAACTCCTGGGTACAGGTTCAGTGTGAGGTAAACTCCTGGTTACAGGTTCAGTGTGAGGAAAGCTCCTGGTTACAGGTTCAGTGTGAGTTAAGCTCCTGGTTACAGGTTCAATGTGAGGTAAACTCCTGGTTGCAGGTTCAGTGTGAGGTAAGCTCCTGGTTACAGGTTCAGTGTGAGGTAAGCTCCTTGTTACAGGTTCAATGTGAGTTAAGCTCCTGGTTACAGGTTCCAGTGTGAGGTAAACTCCTGGTTACAGGTTCAGTGTGAGGGAAGCTCCTGGTTACACATTCAGTGTGAGGTATACTCCTGGTTACAGGTTCAGTGTGAGGTAAGCTCCTTGTTACAGGTTCAGTGTGAGGGAAGCTCCTGGTTACACATTCAGTGTGAGGTAAACTCCTGGCTACAGGTTCAGTGTGAGGTAAACTCCTGGTTACAGGTTCAGTGTGAGGGAAGCTCCTGGTTACACATTCAGTGTGAGGTAAACTCCTGGCTACAGGTTCAGTGTGAGGTAAGCTCCTTGTTACAGGTTCAATGTGAGTTAAGCTCCTGGTTACAGGTTCCAGTGTGAGGTAAACTCCTGGTTACAGGTTCAGTGTGAGGGAAGCTCCTGGTTACACATTCAGTGTGAGGTATACTCCTGGTTACAGGTTCAGTGTGAGGTAAGCTCCTGGTTACAGATTCAATGTGAGGGAAGCTCCTGGTTACAGGTTCAGTGGGAGGTAAACTCCTGGCTACAGGTTCAGTGTGAGGCAAACTCCTGGCTACAGGTTCAGTGTGAGGTAAACTCCTGGCTACAGGTTCAGTGTGAGGTAAGCTCCTGGTTACAGGTTCAATGTGAGGTAAACTCCTGGTTACAGGTTCCAGTGTGAGGTAAACTCCTGGCTACAGGTTCAGTGTGAGGTAAGCTCCTGGTTACAGGTTCAATGTGAGGGAAGCTCCTGGTTACAGGTTCAGTGGGAGGTAAACTCCTGGCTACAGGTTCAGTGTGAGGTAAACTCCTGGCTACAGGTTCAGTGTGAGGTAAACTCCTGGCTACAGGTTCAGTGTGAGGTAAGTTCCTGGCTACAGGTTCAGTGTGAGGTAAACTCCTGGCTACAGGTTCAGTGTGAGGTAAACTCCTGGCTACAGGTTCAATGTGAGGTAAGCTCCTGGTTACAGGTTCAATGTGAGTTAAGCTCCTGGTTACAGGTTCAGTGTGAGGTAAACTCCTGGTTACAGGTTCAGTGTGAGGGAAGCTCCTGGTTACAGGTTCAGTGTGAGGTAAACTCCTGGTTACAGGTTCAGTGTGAGGTAAACTCCTGGTTACAGGTTCAGTGTGAGGGAAGCTCCTGGTTACAGGTTCAGTGTGAGGTAAGCTCCTGGTTACAGGTTCAATGTGAGGGAAGCTCCTGGTTACAGGTTCAATGTGAGGGAAGCTCCTGGTTACAGGTTCAGTGTGACGTAAGCTCCTGGTTACAGGTTCAGTGTGAGGTAAGCTCCTGGTTACAGGTTCAGTGTGAGGGAAGCTCCTGGTTACAGGTTCAGTGTGAGGTAAGCTTCTGGTTACAGGTTCAGTGTGAGGTAAGCTCCTGGTTCCAGGTTCAGTGTAAGGTAAGCTCCTGGTTACAGGTTCAGTGTGAGGTAAGCTCCTGGTTACAGGTTCAGTGTGAGGTAAACTCCTGGTTACAGGTTCAGTGTGAGGTAAGCTCCTGGTTACAGGTTCAGTGTGTGGTAAGCTCCTGGTTACAGGTTCAGTGTGAGGTAAGCTCCTGGTTATAGGTTCAATGTGAGAGAAGCTCCTGGTTACAGGTTCAGTGTGAGGTAAACTCCTGGTTACAGGTTCAGTTCAGTTCAGGTTACAGGTTTCTCTCCGAAAAGACCGACTGGACAACCCTTCCATCCACTTTCTGAATAATCCTCACCAAGAAGTTCTGTCGCTCTAGCTTTTGGGTCTCACTATCTGCCATGATCTTTCTTGGGAAAACCACATTTCAAATCTGGCCTCCAAAGCCAGTCGCCGACTGGGCATCCTCCGTTGTGCGAAGTCCTTCCTTGGCACACCTGAGCTCCTCACCAGTTACAAGGCTTTCATCCGCAGCTCAATGGAATACTGCTCTCTCCTCTGGGCTGGTGCTCCTGCCTCACACATAGCTCGTCTTCACGCTGTTGAAACCAAAGCTTTCAGAATCATTGGAATCTCCCGCGATGAAGCTAACTCCAAGGGCCTCTCACTCACTCACCGCAGGCAGGTTGGTGGTCTTTCCGTCTTCTACCGACTCCTCTCTGGCCTTGCCCCCCCCCCCCAGCTCTCTCTGGGCTCTGTCCCCCAAATATTCCCACAGGTCGCACAAGACCTGCCTGCAACCCTCTTATGGTTAAACTGCCAAAATCAAGACTCTCTGCTCACCTTCACTCCTTCATTCATCTCTTCTCCCGCCTCTGGAACAAACTCCCTCACTCTCTTCAATCCCACTCCTCCCTCCAGGTCTTTAAAACAGCTGTTCACCACCATCTCTTATCTTCCCCCATCCAAAACTTTGATCTTTTCTACCCCCGCTAATTTCACCCCAAATCCACTTTTTTGAAATACCAACTTCTGTCCTGGAAGTCCTTGGTGTCCTTGTGTTTTATACTTCTCCTTCCCCCCCCCCCCCCCTTCCCACGCCTCCTCCCCCCAAGGCCTCTCCCTCCCACACATCTCCCTGCTCTCAAATGTTATGTTGTGTGCTTCCCCTTCTCTCCCCATCTTGTCTTCCGCTCCCTCGTTTTATATATTTTGTTTGTCTGGTTGATTTGTTTGTGAAATAAATGTTAGCTCTTCCACGAGCCTCGATTCAGTATAAAAAAGAAAGAAAAAAAAAGGTGTGAGGTAAGCTCCTGGTTCCTGGCATATCGATTGGACCCAGATGGCATTCATGGAAATGTTTTCCACTCGTTCAGATCATGAAGCAGCATCCTCTAATCAAAGTATGATGTCTGTCTTGTCCGGAAATGGCCATTTGTTATTTGTTCATCTGCATTGCCAAGCTTGTTCTGCCAATGACTCAAATCCTACAGAGTCAGGGCTGCGCTCTGTGTGCTTCACCTTCCTATCTGTGAAGCTCCTTTCCCCTCTTCGTTTTCTCAATTAGGCCTCCGTTGTGGAATGTGGATTATATTCTAAGGTTATTTTGCAGATTGTTTGTCCTGGACTTTAATCTTTGTGCCTAAATTTGATGATTGCTTTAAAGCTTTCTGGCAGTCGAATTTGTTAATTGGGGTTTCCTAAAAGGTCTAATATCAAAGCGTACAGCCGACGACTATGTTGCTGGCATTAGGGTTCATGTCACGACATTGTCATCAACACGAGAAATGAAGTAAGGATACCTGGCCTTCAATCACCTGAGTGTGAATAACAAAAAGGGGCTGTCAGTAACATCCCAAATCCTCAGTGACCCTATTTCCTGGGGAGCTCGGGTGTTCCATTTGCTAATTGATTAAATGACTCTTGCATGTGATGGATGGAGCTGCGTGAAACCTGATGATGAGACCCTTGGCTGTGGCTTTGCTTGGAGTTTTCTTGACCATCTCATGAACATCCTTCACACTTTTCCTCCGAGGTGAAAGACCCAGCCTGGAGAGAGTGCCTGGGATGGTGATGCCTGGGGTATTTGAGAAGGCTTTGCCTCTGCTGTTGTTGAGGTTTTTTTCTGAGCTGAATATTAACTGCTCTTGCGATACAGTAGTTGTCGTTCACATTTGGATGTCGTCGGCTATGGATGTTTGGTGGCCGAGGTGTTCTATGGTAGAGAAATGGCGCTTGAAGCTATGACAGGTACCGTAAAATGGGGGTGAATAGGGACAGCAAGGTGAATAGGGACAGCAAGGTGAATAGGGACAGCAAGGTGAAGAGAATAGAGCAAGGTGAATTGATTGACTTCATTGACCATCATTGATAATGATACCATCATTGACTTCCGGTCCGGTCTGTGAGAGGACGCTGGCGCTGCTTGTTCGCTGCTTCTCCGACTGGATAGATGTACAGGGTCTACTTCTTCTACTTTTCCGACCTGACATCTCACACCTGTCCTGCCTTTTGTTGATTGGATTGTGGACTTTGATTTGTGGATTGTGGACGCCGCCACGTGCGCCGCGTATGGGGACGCTGGCGCTGTTTGTTCTCCGACGGAAGGCGCACGTGCCGCGCGTTCTCCGGCTGGATAAAGGTACGGAATCTGCTTTTCTAGTAATCTTGGCGGCTTTTTAGCCGACGGGTCTGCTCTCTGCTTGATCCTCCCGGCTTCACCTGCCCGGCTCTTCCGCCGCTGCCTCCTGCCCGCTCCCGGGCATCTCGCACCTGTCCTGCCTTTTGTTTTCTTGGGTTGCTCTCCTGTGGGTTGCCTGGACGGCTGGCTGGCTCCCTGTTGGCCACCGCTGCGGTCGTCGAGCTGCAGGACACTCGCTGGCTGTGGACACTGGCTGTTGCCTGGCTGCCTCCTCGGCTCCTCGGCTCTCGGCCGAGATTATCACTGTCAGTGTCCGAGAGTGATATTCACCGTCCTCCCATCCCCCCCCCGTCGTCCTCGTCCTCGTCCCTTCTCCTCCCCGCCCTCGTCCCTTCTCCTCCCCCCCACCGCCCTCGTCCCTTCTCCTCCCCCCCCCGCCCTCGTCCCTCGTCCCTTCCCCGCCCACCCCCGTCCCTCCCCCCCCCACCCCCGTCCCTCCCCCCCCCAACCTCGTCCCTCGTTCCTTCTCCCCACCCTCGTCCCTCGTCCCTCGTCCCTCGTCCCTCGTCCCTTCTCCCCCCCCACCCTCGTCCCTTCTCCCCCCCCCACCCTCGTCCCTTCTCCCCCCCCCACCCTCGTCCCTTCTCCCCCCCCCCACCCTCGTCCCTTCTCCCCCCCCCCCACCCTCGTCCCTTCTCCTCTCCCCCCCCCCACCCTGGTCCCTTGTAAATTATGACTTCGTTTTCGCGTTACGCGGCATATGAAGCGTTAACACGTAGACATGGCGTCGTTTGTGTCCCGCCGAACGATGTCAGCGTCGAGGACCTCGTTATTGCTGTCGGCAACATAATCGGTATTGATAAAGTTCGTGCAGCCTCGCGAATGAACAAACGTGTCGTTAGTTTCGTATCCGAGGCTGAACTGGTTCACGAGATTGTATCTACGGGATTATCGACAGATGATGGACATTTCGTACTCGTGTCCCCTCTCGACACTCCGGCCGTTAAGGTCATCATCTCGAACTGTCCTCCATTCCTGAAGAATGAGACACTTGTCTCCGAACTATCTCGTTATGGTACTGTGGTTTCGCATGTCACTATGTTACCTTTACGTTGCCAGGACGACCGGGCTAAACATGTGATGTCTTTCAGGAGGCAAGCTTATCTTGTACTTCCTCCTAACGTCGAAAGAACGCTGAACATTGTTTTAAAATTCAAAATTGATAATCATGATTACCAATTATATGTAACCACTGACACCTTGAAATGTTTTGAATGTGGTAAATTCGGACACCTGAAACTCTCTTGCCCAAAAGCAGCTTCGTCGAACGATGGGACAAACCAGGTAAACAACAAGGATTTTTCTTCTTCATCTTTTGCTTCGGCTGTGAAGGGAACATCTTCCATGTCCGGCAATGACGCTCAGCCTTCCCATCCCGATAATCCAAACAGCACAACGAACGTCGGGGATGGTTTCACCATTGTTCCGTCAAGGAAGAGAAAGACCTTTCCCGAGGGTCATTTAACTCAGAAAAAGGTAGCATTTAACAATAAGCAACCTGTCGGTAACACCCCCCCCCCCCCCCCCCCCAGTCGTGACCGATGCCACTCTACAAGGCTTGCCTGGGACAAACCCTGTACCTACAGCTAACAAGTTCGGCCCCCTTTCATGTGAGGACATAGACGTTCCACATGCAGGGACTGGTTTACCTGTTAACAAATCAAATGGAATCGTCTCACCTGTTACGGACTCGGCTATTGGAAAGTCCTCATGATTTTGCTGAGACCACTGGTGATGAACCTGCTGAGACCACTGGTGATGAACCTGCCAAGACCACTGGTGATGAACCTGCCGAGATCACTGGTGATGAACCTGCCGAGACCACTGGTGATGAACCTGCCGAGACCACTGGTGATGAACCTGCCGAGACCACTGGTGATGAACCTGCCGAGATCACTGGTGATGAACCTGCCAAGACCACTGGTGATGAACCTGCCGAGACCACTGGTGATGAACCTGCCGAGATCACTGGTGATGAACCTGCCGAGACCACTGGTGATGAACCTGCCGAGACCACTGGTGATGAACATGCCGAGACCACTGGTGATGAATCTGCCGAGATCACTGGTGATGAA
Organism: Myxine glutinosa; assembly: GCF_964187855.1. NCBI lineage: Eukaryota > Metazoa > Chordata > Myxini > Myxiniformes > Myxinidae > Myxine > Myxine glutinosa. The sequence goes on along the minus strand of NC_136267.1, from coordinate 86,024,441 downwards.
CCTGCCGAGACCACTGGTGATGAACCTGCTGTCACTTTGGAAAATGTTAATCCTAAACATGATGATGCTGAATTCCTGTCAGCAGAAAATAGCGAAACTGTCCCAGTTACTGCTCTCACTTCATCACCTGGTGAAGCTGGAATCGCAGGAATCAATGTTTTGCAAGAAACTCCTATTCTGATAGATACCGCCACACCATCAGAGGTTGTTGCAGTCGGGGGAAGCAACATCGCTGCATCTGCTGATGCTGTTCTGTTTCACCAAATCCACAGATATTGCTGTTATTCCACAAAGCAATGTTCCCACGGTGGGAGAGCACACAGATGTTACAACTAGTGCAGGTCCGTGTGCCAATATTGATGACAGTAGTGACATGCAGGACTATACAAGCTTGTGTGATTCAGAAATTAAAACTGACTCTGACGAATCTGACCTGGAGGAAGCAAACGGCCAGGTGGAAGCAATGGAGAAGCTTACCAGTCTAGGTCCTACTTCCCCTGAACAAATACGACTTTTCTTGCAAAATACGTACAGGAAACGCAGTATAAACCTAACAGAATACTTTCCCAATTTACCGTCCTTCCTTGAGTGTGCTCAGGCTATTATACGCAGGCCTGACTCATTCAACTTTCGTCAGACACATTGTCACCGTTTAAGAAAATTGATCGCCAAGGAGAAAAAAACTCCAAGTTAACTCATGGTGAGTTTCAAGATTGGAACAGTAAATGTCAATGGTGGTGGAAGTTCACTCCGCCAGATCCAGACCAAGCAGCTGATAAACGCAAACGGTCTCGACATAGCTTTGTTGCAGGAGACCCATGCCGTCAGATCTGTTCAGGCCCAGTGGCGACTCATTATGGATAAGGAGTGTTTCTTTAGTAACAGCTCCTCGTCTAAGGCAGGAAGCATGTTTGTCTTAGGGAAACATTTCCAACCATCCTCGCTTCAATTTGCGAATATCATTGATGGCCATCTTGCCTCTGTGACCTTCTATCTCAATCAGGTCAAGTTTACAATCCTTAATGTGTATGCTCCAAGCAAAAATGGTGAGCGGATCTCCTTCTTTGCTGAACTGAGAAAGTTCCTCCAAACACTGGATCTGCAGACTTGTCTAATTATTGGTGGCGACTTTAACTGTACTGTTAATGCCTCATGCGACCGAAATGGGCCGGAACCTCAACCATGTACCGCAAAACTTTTTGCAAATATCATCGCAAAATCTAATCTCCATGATGTCTGGCGCTTGCAGCACCCTTCTGAACAATCCTATACATGGTGTCGTTGTTCCAACAACCACATCTCACTTGCGAGGCTTGATCGCATTTATGTAAATTCTCACCTGTTACATGGAGTTTGCAAATCTGACATCGTGCCTTCCGGTTTCTCCGATCACTCCCTAGCTCGAGCATTTGTTCAGCTCTCTAAAGCGTGTCCAGGGAGTTCTCACTGGAAATTCAACAACAGTTTAATAGAAGACTTCAATTTTATTCAGGCTTTTGAATCTTTCTGGACAGATCTCTTGGAACGGAAGTTAAGCTGTTCTGTTAACCCACTGGTGTGGTGGGATTTAGTAAAAACCCAAATCAAAGGTTTCTGCCAACAATACCAGAGCTTCTCAAAAAGGGCTGATTATGAAGCAAGGAAATTATTGCAATCAGAGATTTTACATCTTCAGAGGGTCACAGGACAAAATAATAATGTGCAAAGAGCCTTAACCGAAAAACAGTCTTTATTGAAAGAAATAACTGAGAGGAATGCACGTGGTGCCCTAGTTCGGATGAGGGTGCAGCACCTTAACGAGACAGACATACCAACTAAGTATTTTTTTCCCTTAGAGAAACGCCTCCCGAACAAACAGCTCTCTCAACTGCGTTTGGCAGACTCATCCATCACCTTCAAGCAATCAGTTATCAAACTTTTCACAAAGGAATATTTCTCTAAAATATACTCGATGGAGTAAATAAATCCTGTCAGTGTCGCCTCTATCTCCGAAGGCCTGCCAGTGTTGTGTGAGGGTGGACGTTCCCACCTGGAGGGGCCCATTACCTTGGACGAACTTGGCGCCGCTCTGCACAGCCTTGCTGTTGGGAAAGCGCCTGGATTGGACAGACTTACAACTGAATTTTATAAGAAATTCTGGCATCTACTGGGTCCCGAACTCCTCAACACCTTGAACGCAAGCTGCCAGCTTGGAGAGCTCCCTCAGAGTTGCCGACGGGCTATTCTCACCCTCATTCCAAAGAAAGGAGACTTGCTCTATATTCAAAACTGGCGCCCAATCTCTTTGCTATGCACAGACTATAAGTTATTCTCGAAAGCCCTGGCATCGCGACTTACTCCTCATCTCTCCTCATTGTTGAAAGAAGACCAATGCTATTGTGTACCCAAACGCTCCATCTATGACAACATCTCCCCCGTAAGAGACATGATTGAACTGTGCAAAGAAAACCCCACAGATTTGGGACTTCTTCTCCTTGATCAGGAGAAGGCCTTTGACCGCGTCGATCATCGGTACCTCTTCAAAGTGCTTGAACGGTTTGGACTTGGTCCGACCTTCATTTCTTACATTAAGATACTGTATAACAATATTTATAGTGTGCTTAAGATAAACAATGAACTTGTTACACACTTGCCTGTCAACAGGGGAATTCGACAAGGTTGCCCCCTCTCTGGCTTGCTCTATGCTCTCTCCATCGAACCCTTACTGGGTTATTTGCGTGCTAGACTAACCGGGGTTGGGTTTTCTCATCTTGAACGGCCCATTAAGGTGCTGGCATATGCCGATGATGTGTGTGTCTTTGTGCGGAACCTCAATGACATTAACGTTGTCCATTATTGTCTATCCGTGTTTGAAAAGGCTTCTTCAGCCAAAGTGAATTGGGACAAAACGAGCGCCATTTGGCTTGGTCCGTCATGTCACTTGGCACCAAAACTTCCTGCTCCTCTTGCATGGGCCACTGATGGCGTGAAATACCTTGGAGTGTTCTTGGGTAATGACACCACAGTAGCAAAGAATTGGGCTGGTCTGTTGGATTTTGTTGAAGGAAAACTGCAAAAATGGAGAAATCTGATAACACAACTGTCTTATCGTGGAAGGGTCTTGGTGATCAACAGTTTGGTGGCCTCTACCCTATGGCACAGGTTCTTTGTGCTGCACCCTCCGGTAGTGTTGCTTCAACAGCTCCAGAAGTGCTTTGTGTCTTTCTTCTGGGATGGACAGCACTGGTTGCGACCCGAGGTCCTCAGCTTGCCACTGACCGATGGAGGCCAAGGCCTGGTTGACATAAAGAGCCGGTTAATGGCCTTTCGACTTTCGGTTGCTCTACGCATGCTGTACATGCACCCCTCTCCACCTTGGGTCGACGTCGCTCGTCGCCTTTTGCAGCAGGCGGGGAGACTAGGCTATGACCACGCTATATTCTTGATGGATCTCTCGCATCTTGATATGTCTCCCCTCTCTAGGTTTTATCAGGGTGTACTAAACGCATGGCGAGCTCAAACGACAACAAGAGCTACGCATTCGTACACAAAGCAAATGTTCCTGATGGAGCCTTTGTTTTACAATTCAATTTTCCATGATATGCCTGCTGATAGGTGTCTCGTTCAATGCTTTGTCGCGAAGAACATAAAATCGGTCGCCGATCTTTTAAGCCCAAATGGCAGTTGGATTGGAGCTGATGCATTGGCAAGCCTGGTTGGCGTGCGATCCTCCAGAGTTGTGGCTCGCATGTTACACTGTGTGCTTCATACCTATGCACAGCTTGCACCTAACTGGGAGCAAGTCCAAGCAGACAATGAACAAGGTGCTTCTCCTGCTACCTTTCCTGAACTTATTTGCAAGTTTTCTCTTGCCAACTCTCCTCCTTGTACCCCCTTTAGCATAGGATTCAATGGGTTTCCTAAACAAAAGACCTCTATTTGGGTTGCGTAAGTTTTCTTTTGCAAGGGCAAATGACACGGCGGAGGGTTCGATGGAGAGACCTCTTACCTTTTCCTCCCCCCCCCCCCCCCCCCATATTTTCCTAATTGGAAAGGATTCTATCATCCTCCTGTGCCGCCACGACATGGTGACCTCCAATGGAGACTTGCACACTGGATCCTCCCTTCTAACCACTTGCTGCACCACTTCTCAAGTCTCCTGGCAGATGAATGTCCCTTTTGTAAAAGGCCTGAAAACCTCTTTCATATATTTTTTTTTTTTTGTATACAAGATCGAGGCTCGTGAAAGAGCGAACATTAATTACACAAAAAGACAAACAGACACATAAAACAAATAACATCGGGAGCAGTAGACAAGATGGGGAGAGAGGGGGAAGGACACAAACACAACATTTGAGAGCAGGGCCCGAGAGACATGGAGACATCGAGAGAACTGTGGGAGGGAGAGGGCTTTGGGGAGGAGGCATGGGAAGGGGGGGGGGGGGGGTTGGGAGAGGTATAAAACATATGGACACTGCCAGGACTTCCAGGAAAGAAGTTGGAATTTCAAACAAGGTGGATCTGGGGTGAATTAGTGGGGGTAGAAAAGATCAGGGTTTTGGATGGGGGAAATGTTGAATGTCAACGGTTGGCTCCTTTATTTATTTTTCTTAAGAATTGTTTTGGCAGGATTGGTTTGGTTTTCAACACTTGTGTTTTCATTTATGGCTTAGACATCTCACACAAGAATTTGAATGATGTGTTAGGTAATTTCCTGCTTGCACAGGCCCAACTGGCAGTGTATAAATCAAGAAAAAGAAAAGTTGATGCTCTCGGAGCTAATGAGGAAAATGCCTTGTTCTTGTTTAAAAATCTTGTGACGAGCCGTGTAAAGTTAGACTTTGCCTTTTTCTCCATAACAGGAAGGCTGCCACAGTTTGAGACCAAATGGTGCATGAAAGAAGTCATTTGTAAAATCCTGGAGAAACGTTTATTGTTTTGTGAAATGTTTTGTGCATAATTTTACTGTATTAATATTTTTTGTTTGTTTCTCTGCTTGAAATGACAATGTGACCCCTATTTGGGGGTTTTCTTTTTCTATTTTTATAATAAAAAGATACAAAACTCTCTCTCTCTCTCTCTCTCTCTCTCTCTCTCTCTCTCTCGCGCCCCCTGCTGGCCGTTCGTGTGTTGGGCGTGGCAAGATGGCGTGCACTGGTGTTCGTGTGCTGTAGCTCCGTGCTTGTGTTGTGTTGTCCCCCCCCCCCCCCCATTCCTTCCTTTCCTATCGCGCCTTTGTCGTGTCCTTCTTTACCACCTGTGCCCTTTCCCTCCCTTGAGACAGAGAGAGTGAGAGAAGAGCCCAAAGGTGAGAGCAGACCCGTTCGGTTCAGTTTACCTGCTCCGTCGGTGCTGTTTACCTTACTCGCGTCGTGTGAACTTTATTATTCATTTTTTCATTTCGACTTTATTTATTTTGTGTCCTTTCCGCCTGGTCAAGGTGGAAAGGTGAGACATCGCCGTTATGGCGAGTGTTCGTGCACGGCAGGAAGGGTTTGAAACCCTAACAAGGAAGCATGCTTTCGTGTGTGTCCCTCCCGAAGGTGTTCCTACCGAGGACATTATCCTAGCTGTAGGGAATGTTATCGGCGATGAAAATGTCCGCGCCGCGTCGCGGATGAACCAAAAGTTTGTTGTTTTCGTGTCGGACAAGAAGTTCGTGCATGATGTTGTTAGTACCGGTCTGTCATTGAAAGGTGGGCAGTTCGTCATGGTTTCCCCGATGGACACACCGGCGATTAAAGTTATTATTTCAAATGTCGCTCCGTTTATCACAGATGATAAGTTAATGGCTGTTCTGACCCGGTATGGAACTGTTGTTTCCCGAATCTCGATGATTCCCCTGGGATGTCGGGATGAACGAATGAAACATGTTATGAGTTTCCGGAGACAAGTATTCATGGTGCTTCCTGATCGCGGCGACGATACAGGACTAAACATCTCGTTTAAAATTTCGGTAAATGATCGTCAATATCAAATGTACGCTTCGTCAGGCACCTTAACGTGCTTCCTTTGTGGAGCCTTCGGACACGTTAAAAGGTTTTGTCCCAAAGCATCTTGTACGAAGTGCGGCAAATTGGGACACACCAATGTGGGCTGTAAAAAAGAAAACGCCCCGACCGTGCTTCCTCATGCCTCGACCGTGCTTCCTCACGCCTCGACCGTGCTTCCTCATGCCTCGACCGTGCTTCCCAACGCCTCAACCGTGCTTCCTCACGCCTCGACCGTGCTCCCCGACGCTCAAACCGTGCTCCCCGACGCTCAAACCGTGCTACCTGAAGCCCAGACCGTGCTTCCCGACGCCCCGACTGTGCTTCCTGATGTCCCAACTGTGCTTCCCGAGGTCCCGACTACGCTTCCCGAAGCCCCAACCGTGCTACCTGAAGCCCCAACCGTGCTACCCGAAGCCCCAACCGTGCTTCCCGAAGCCCCGACTGTGCTTCCCGACGCCACAACTGTGCTTCCCAACGCCCCGACCGTGCTTCCCGACGCCCCGGTGCTACCCAAACCCAGTGAGATGGCACTTGGTGATGCTAGTACTGCTGACGAACCCATGAATGAAGAACTTGTCATACTGACCAAAAAACGGAAAGCACCACTAACAAATAGCCCCGATGGTGCGATAAAGAAGGCTGTCTTGGGCAGAGACACTGTCTCTGCAAAAGAGGGCAAAACGTTTACAGCAAACGAAAATATCGAACGCCAAAGTGGTAAAGAAGATGTTACTGATTTCCCAGGCTCTGAGAATAAAGCCGACATTGATCCGAACAATGCGGCCATTTTTGAGCCTGAACGCGAAGCCCCACCGGTCCCCCCTCCAGTAGCTGAGCGGACTGGTGACCAAACAAATTGCTCTGTCTCACAAACAGAAATCGTAACCCCGGCTACGCAGAGATCTGCAGCCATTTGCCAAAGCACACATAAAGAAAGTAAGCACCAGTCTGCTCGTGAGTGTGTACCAGAGTACCCAACGAAATCTCAGGAGATGCCTCCAGAGGAGCTCGTGAGAGCTGCAAGTAAGGCCCAAGATCCAGGTGGGACATTATCAGACCTGTCAGAGTCTGAGGACGAGGTGGAAGTGACTGAGCTGTCACAGTCATCAGCATCTCAGTCACAGATACCCCCCCAACACATCGTGTCATTTCTAGCCGAAACGTACAGACAGCGTAACATAGTCATTAAAGACCATTTTGACGATTTGGCTGCATTCATCCACACTGCAAAATCCATAATTAAAACGCCTGAACAATTTGACCTGAATAAGTCACAATACCACAGGTTAAGAAAATTCATCACACGTGCAGGTGTAGAGTGTTCCCAGCCACAGGCTGATTTCATCAATACAGGATGAAAACTATAAAACTTGCAACCTTAAATATTAACGGTGGTGGTGCTAGACACCTCCGCCAGGTTCAAGTAAAAAACATATTTCAACGGAAAAAGGTGGATGTGATCTTACTTCAAGAAACTCACATCACACCAAGTGTAGAACATAACTGGCATCAACTTTTTAAGAGCCAATGCTATTTCAGCAATTTATCAGCCTCATCTGCTGGAATCGGCTTCTTGCTGAAGCCAGGCCTCGTGTGTGAGTCATGCCATTTTCAGGAGGTAATAAATGGTCGGCTTAGCTCTCTCAAACTAGTAAGCCATAACTTCCATTACACCATTTTTAATGTGTATGCGCCAAGTGATAGCGTAGAGCGTAAGTCCTTCTTCACCGCAATGATAAATCACTTAAGATCAGTTGATTTTGATCATTGTGTGTGTGTCGGAGGTGATTTCAATTGCACCTTCGACCCATCGGTTGACAGAAACTCTGCCGAACCCCATCCTGAGTCCCATGTACACTTATCCAATTTTTTTAGCACAATGGGCCTCGTTGATGTTTGGCGGTTGCACCACCCAAGCACATCCCAGTACACCTGGTGTCGATGCGCCAATAGTCGAGTATCCTTGGCAAGGCTTGACAGATGGTACATCAACGTACCCTTTAAAAATACTGCGGTTTCTTCAAATATTTTTCCTTCCGTGTTTTCAGACCATCATATGGTAACTTTAAACCTTTCCTTTCCTCAACCCGCAAGTAGGAGCGCTTATTGGAAGTTTAATGTTAGACTTCTAGAAGATGGTATGTTTAAGGAAGCCTTTCGTGTTTTCTGGGCAAGTCTAGTAGCAAAGAAATCTTCCTTTTCTTCATCCAGCATATGGTGGGATAACATGAAATCTCAAATTCGGGTTTTTTGTCAATGTTTCCAATCACACAGCACAAACGACAAGCACATTACAATGGCCCGGTTGGAATTGGATATTCTACATTTGGAGAATAAATTGGCTCATGAAAACAATGACGCCAATTACCGGTTATTGCTTGTAAAGAAAGCTCTTTTAAGGGAGTTAGTTCAAGAGAAAGCAGCCGGAACATTAATTAGACTTAGAATACAGAATGTAAAGTTATCAGACACCCCAAACAAGTCTTTCTTTCATTTAGAATCCTTAAGCAAGCCATCACGGCTAATCTCTTCTGTTTTGGACTCAAGAGGCAACGTTGTTGTCAACGAGGATGATGTTAGAATAAACATTATTGAATTCTTTACAAAACTTTTTGAGGAGCAGACTGTTTGTAATGATACAATGATGGATTTAACCTCTCACCTCCCCTCCCTAACTGAGGCTCAACGGTTGGAGCTTGACCTACCAATCACCCTCCTTGAGCTAACCTGTGCTCTTGCTGCCATGGATTCAGGGAAAGCTCCGGGTATTGACGGTCTACCTCCCGAATTCTTTCTGACATTTTGGGACCTTTTAGGCCCTGAGTTGCTGAATGTTTTGGACACTTCTATACAGACTGGTATAATGCCGCTGAGTCTAAGAAGAGCCGTAGTGTGCTTGCTCCCGAAAACTGAAGATCCCCGACGTTTGGTGAACTGGCGACCGATCTCCCTGCTGTGCACGGACTACAAGCTTTTTTCAAAAGTACTAGCTAATCGACTAAAAAAGGTTATTGGTGATCTAGTACTGCCAGAACAGAGTTACTGTGTTCCTGGAAGATCCATCCATGATAATATTTCTTTAATCAGAGATCTCATTGATGGTAACCGTGTTAAAGAAGACTTTGGAATGATGTCGCTTGATCTTGAAAAGGCATTTGACAGTATCGACCATAAGTTTATGCATCATGTGTTACAGGCATGCGGCCTCGGAGCAAACTTTCGTTCCTACATTTCCTTGCTATACACGGATGCATTTAGTTTAATTAAGATTAATAATGTGCTGGCTCCCCCCATCAAGGTTCGGAGAGGGGTCCGGCAAGGGTGCCCAGTCTCTGGTTTATTGTTTGCTCTTTCTTTAGAGCCTCTTCTCAATCTACTGAGAAAGAAGATTTCTGGAATAGCACTCACTCCCATGAGTGCACCGCTAACCCTATGTGCTTATGCGGATGACGTCTGCATCTTTGTAAAAGATAAGGATGATATTGATATCGTTGTTGAGTGCCTGTCAAAGTTTCACGCTGCCTCCTCTTTAAAAATCAATTGGAACAAGAGCAAGACGTTATGGATACCCTCCCTTTATCGCAACCTTCTTCAGCCTGTACCACAGCCGCCCCCATCCCTCCCCGCAGGGTTGCTGTGGGGAAGTGAGGGAATTAAGTACTTGGGCATATTCCTTGGTTCCCCACAGTATGCTCAAAGAAATTGGGACGGGGTAATTGAGCAAGTGGGAGAAAGATTGAACCGATGGAAAAGGGTTTTACCTCATTTGTCCTTCAAGGGCCGTGTGCTAGTGATCAACAACTTAGTTGCCACAATGTTGTGGGATAGGTTCATCTGCCTGCAACCGCCGGAGGCCCTACTCAAAGCACTCCAGGGCAAACTGGTGGACTTCTTCTGGGGAGGCTACCACTGGCTACGACCCGATGTGATATGTCGCCCCTCGGCTGAGGGTGGCCACAACCTCGTCGACATCAAAGCCCGCCTAATGGCCTTCCGGCTGCGGTCCATTCAACGTCTCCTCTACATGGAACATCTGCCAGGCCGGCTCCCTGCACGCCTTGTACTGCAGCGAGCGGGTAGGCTCGGGTACGGGTTTGAACTCTTTCAAATGAACCTCCAGCATGTCGACATATCGGTTCTCCCTGCTTTTTACCAAAGCCTCTTAAATGCCTGGCAGAGCCTTTCTGTGAGTCGTCAGGCGGACACATATGTAACGAAAATGCTGGCACACGAGCCTTTGTTCTATAACCCTCTCTTTCCCGACATTCCAAAGAGTCGAGATTTTTGCCAACACTTTATAGCAGCTGGTATTGTGAAGGTGCGGCATCTCCGACATGACTCAGGGTATGGTTGGAAATCCGTAAGTGAAATCGCCGACCTGACAGGGATTTGGTCCCATAGGATGATTGCAAAAATTTTGAGGAAAATGATTCAGTTGGGACGGCAACTTGGCCTAACTTGGACTCGAGGTACAGAAGAAGATCTAAATGAGCCGACAGTGCCTAAATTAATTGTTGAACCCATTCAAAACGATTTGCCCCCTGTTAGCGATGGGTCAAAGCTTTTCCAGACAATGGACAGCAAGGGCATCTACAAGATGTGCCTCAAGCTGTTAAATGGGAACCCTTCGTTAAATGGAGTTACCCGATGGAAAGGATTGTTACCCGGAGGACCCCCCTCCGAACCTATCTGGGAAGCCATGTACAGTGAGCCCACATCCAAAAGAACAGGTGATCTCCAGTGGCGTTTGGCCCACTGGATTGTTCCCTCTAACACGTTTATTAGACATTTTTCTCCTGTATCTGTTTGTTGTCCCTTCTGTACAGTCAATGAGGACTTGTTTCACGCATTCATAGACTGTATCCGATTATTTCCTTTGTTTCATTGGTTGAATTACATTGCACATGAAATGCATGTTACCTTTTCTTTGAGAAGTTTCGTCTTTGGTTTTGCCCCTAAACAGAATCCTGCATCTAAACTGTTTAGTTTCCTAATAGCAACTGCGAAGCTTGCTGTTTATTTAACAAGAAAAGACAAACTATCTGGCAAACCGATAGAGCACTGCAATATCATGTCGTGTTTGAATGCATTAATCTCAGCAAGATTGAAACTGGAATTTACCCTGTCCAACGAGTCCGGAAATTTTCATAACTTTGTTGATACTTGGTGTGTTGGTGGGTTTTGTGAGGTTAAAGAAAATGAATTTAGAATACTGTTGTGAAATACTGATTGTTTTTTATTTGATGATCATTGGGTGCTTCTTCTTTTTCTTTTTTTCTTTTTGTTGGCATTATTGATTTTATTGCAAAACGTGTATATTGTTACTTTTATATTTTTGTAATAAAAGGACATAAAAGTCAAGTCTCTCTCTCTCTCTCTCTCTCTCTCTCTCTCTCTCTCTCTCTCTCTCTCTCTCTCTCTCTCTCTCTCTCTCTCTCTCTCTCTCTCTCTCTCTCTCAGCTGTATTCTGTCTTATTTTGGGTTTACCTGTATCCTGTCAAAAGGTAGAACTTTTTTGTAATAATTAGAAATATTTTTTATAAAAAACAAAAAAACCGAACGAACATGTTGGGGTATGATGGTGTAAAAAAAAATTCAGGCTTTTCATCTTTTCCCCCTGGAAGTGGGATTCTGAAGTGCCAAAAAAAAAAATGTTACAACAAAGGCTCACATGTATCACAACAATGTGGAAAGTGATTTCAGCAAAACCTTGATGGCATCTTGGAATGGAAGAACGTTCCAGAACTGGATTGGTCATTCTCACGTCTGCAGAATCTCAAGTACGGTTTCCATTATTTACGTTGGACATGTGATGTGATGTGACGGGAATCAACTGTCTTGTTTTTGGAGATTTTTTTTGTTTTTTTTTGCTGGTGTTTTTTTTATTTTTAAAATAAACAAAATGATATTGATGATGTTTTATTTTATTTTTTTAATTCGACACAATTGTGATGGTAAAGTGTGATGGGGCAAAGACATTTCAATTGAAGCGACTTTTTGTTTTGTTTCAGCACTGAAACGACTTTTTGGCAGGTCAAGGGAAAGTTATTCCCCAAGAATTGTACTTTACAGAATGCATCATCAGAGCAACTTTCAGGATGTAAAAGTTCAAATAATGGAAAGCTTAAAATACAAATTGGATTCAAAGTTTAAAATTTGAATTATTTGCAACATGAAAGAAATAAAGTGTTCATAAAATCAAAATCTCTCTCTCTCTCTCTCTCTCTCTCTCTCTCTCTCTCTCTCTCTCTCTCTCTCTCTCTCTCTTTTTCTTTTTCTTTTTCTTTTTCTTTTTCTTTTTCTTTTTCTTTTTCTTTTTCTTTTTCTTTTTTTCTTTCTTTCTCTCTCTCTCTCTCGCGCCCCCTGCTGGCTGTTAGCTGTTGGGCGTGGCAAGATGGCAGCCGTGCATGTGTGGTGAGGTGTGAGCTGCTCCAACCTTTGATCTTTCTACCCCCCCCCCCTTGCTCGTTGTCTTTCTTAATTTCTGTTTCTTCCACTTTTCTTCTTATCCTCACGTTTGCCTACTCTCTGTCTGCCCCCACCACCCCAGTTCAACAACCCGCTGCTGCAACTCCTCATCCTACCCGTTCTATCCTACCCGTCCTACCCTCCCTCTGCCCGCTCCCCCCCCCCCACACCCCTCCCTTCCCCCCCCACACCTCCCCTTTCCCCCCTAGTACATCCCTTGCATGTGTTGCTGTCTCGATTCTTTTTCTTTCTCTTCTAGCTTTTTCTACTTTTTTCCTCTGAGATACAGAGAGAGAGAGAGCCCACACCTTTCGGTGAGGTCGACGGGTGAGTCGTATTCCTATCGACACTCTAAGGAGTTGCGATGGGTTTTCGCCCCTTTCCTCATTAAGAGGTGTGTTTTACCGCGTTCGTTTTCTCGTGCTGGTACATGCCGAGTGGCGTTTTCCTTGCGGTTTTTTTCCCCCTTGCTTTACAGAAAACTATACCCGACCACTCCCCTTTTTCCCCCGACCCCTTCCTTTTCCCCCGACCCCAACTCGGCTTAGCCCGGGTAATTTGAATTAGTAAAATGTCGACACGTTCCCCGTATGCGGCTTTCGAAGCTCTCACACGGAAGCATGGCGTGGTGTGCGTTCCTCCCGATGAGGTTAGTGTGGAACACATTGTTATTGCTATTGGGAATATCATTGGAATGGAAAAGATCCGTGCAGCGTCACGGATGAATAAACGTATCGTTGTTTTTTTAGCCGAGGAAAGCCTCGTGCATGAGGTTGTCGCGGCTGGTCTGTCCACAGACAATGGACATTTCGTCTTAGTTTCCCCACTCGATACCCCAGCTGTCAAAATACTCCTATCCAACGTCCCCCCGTTTGTAAAAAATGAGTCGCTGTTAGCGGAACTATCGCGCTATGGTACAGTCGTGTCCCAGATCAAAATGCTGCCGCTGGGCTGTCGGAGTGAACAGGCGAAGCACGTCATGTCTTTCCGACGCCAGGCATACATTGTACTTCCCACATCCAACGTGGACAAAGTATTAAACGTGGTAATTAAATTCCGTATAAAAGATCACGACTACCAAGTATATGCGTCAACCGAGACATTAAAATGCTTCACTTGTGGAAAGTTCGGACATTTAAAACGTTTCTGTCCCCGAACTGCACCCTCTGTGATCGAGCAGACAGGCTCTCTAGACAATACTGTGCCCCCTCTACCTCTCAACACTGACGGACAAACTACCCCAACTACTGTCCCAGACCCCCACTACCTCCCAACACTGACGGACAAACTACCCCAACTACTGTCTCAGACCCCCCACTACCTCCCAACACTGACGGTCAAACTCCCCCAACTACTGTCTCGGATGACATCGCACCAAATTTAACGACCGCTGATAAAACGAACATGAACATCTGGGATGGGTTTACACTTGTTTCCTCATTAAGGAAGAGAAAAACACCCCAGGATTCAGTTACACCTCGTAACGAAAAGGTGGTAGTTTTTCAGTCAAACATTGCGGGAATGCCTCTGTCCGACCAAACTACTACCAGCAACCGGTACGAACTGCTCATGCATGAGAATGTAGATCCCCAGCCCTTACCTGAGACTTTCCCCCACAATGCAACGGAGGGGAATTACATCCCTCCTCAAGGGAAAATTAAAGCTGTTCCGTGTCCTTCTGTGAATGATGCCGAAGTGCATCAAGACCCGATCGTAAAAATAGGAGGAAACGTGATAGCAGAAAACCTGATCGTACTTCCAGCGGCTCCAATTTCTGAGCACAATGAAAATATTCTAACCCCAGCAGTACCTGTGCTGGCGGTCTTACATAACATGCCTGAGCACATTGGTAAAACTGATGGAGAACCTCAAACTGTCAAACCGGCGACGGTTTCCCCCGCACCCCTCCCACTACCCGAAGCTCCTTCAATTCCACTACCCCCCCCTGCTCCTATTAATATGGAGCAGGATGACACCTGCACAGCACAAGTTACCTCAGAGCCCCAAGAACCAGGAATTGAAAGTTTCCCAGACAGTGGTTCCGACATGTCAGATGAGGAATCTTACGAAATTGAGGAGTTCCCTACAACAAGCGAATCCAACGTCTTACCAGCCCAAATATTGAAATTCCTCAACCACACTTTTAGAAAGAGACACGTAGACATTAAAGATCACTTCTCTGACCTGCACGGGTTTATCGACACGGCAAGGAACATCATCCGCCGGCCTAGCGACCACCATTTCACAGAAGCCCAATGTAGCAGGCTGAAAAAGTACATTGTGAGAGCAAAAGATGAACAAAACAAATGAGATTTGGAAGCTTAAATATAAATGGTGGCGCGAGTCAGCTGCGCAAACTCCAAGTGGTGAACCTTGCACTACAGAAAACTTTAGACGTACTTTTCTTGCAGGAAACCCACACTACGCCAGCATCCCATGCAGAATGGAACCGGATGATGAAAACGACCAATTTTTTTAGTGATGCTAATTCCCGAACTGCGGGAGTGGCTTTTCTTTTGAATCCCCATTTCCATCCATCAAAACTTTCCTTTAAAAACATAATCCCGGGGCATCTAGCCTCCCTAGAATTTGTTATTAATAACACAAATTTTACTTTGTTGAACGTTTATGCCCCTTCAAATAGCACTGAGCGGCAACGCTTCTACGCTAGATTAGGGCCTTATATGAGGCAAATAGACCTGCACAGGTGTATTGTAATGGCAGGTGACTTTAACTGCACTCTACAACCAAACCTAGATAGGAACGGTGCGGAGCCCCATCCCGGACCAGCTAAATTATTAGCAGAGATAATAAGGGATTTTAAGCTTCAGGATCTTTGGCGGCAACAAAATCCCACGACGCATCAATTTACCTGGAGCAAGATCACAAACAACCAAGTATCCCTAGCTAGGCTCGACCGGATCTATATAAATTCACCATTTTTTAATCTCTCCCCTACCACTGGAATTTTGCCTTCTGGTTTTTCAGATCACCATTTAATTACTGTGAATTACCATTCACATCTGTCCTTGAATCGCCATTCTTTCTGGAAGCTTAATGTCACCATCTTAGAAAACCCCTCCTTTAGGGCTGCTTTCAAAGACGTATGGTCTGTTCTATTAAATCAAAAACACCAGTTTACAGATCAGCGTTTGTGGTGGGACAACATAAAGGCCCAATGTAGAGGATTTTGTCAACAATTTTGTTTCCTAAGAACACAAGAGGAACGTAGAACAAAGGCTACTTTAGAAAAGGAAATTCTACAAATTCAAACAAATTTAAAAACTCACTCTTCTCCCCAACAAGAACTGAGACTGAAAGAAAAGAAAGCTTTCCTTAATACAATAATTGAGAACCAAACCCAAGGGGCATTAAAAAGATTACGGTTTCAGCAGCTCAACCTTTTGGACACGCCAACCCGATATTTCTTTGATTTTGAATCGAAGGCTCCTCACCCCCAAATTACTGCTCTAAAACGCCCTGACAATTCTGTCATCACTCACCCTGAAGGAATCAAGAGGGAAGCTAGACTCTTTTTCTCCAACCTTTACAAAACAAAAGAAGTTGACCTAAATGGTGTCTCTCACTTATTTGACGGTGTTTCCACCTTAACCCCAGAGCAAAGGCAGAGCCTGGAGAAACCACTCACACTTGAGGAACTCTCCATCGCATTAAAGAGCCTTGGCAAAGGGAAATCACCTGGCATCGACGGTCTACCGTCAGAATTTTTCGAATCTTTCTGGGACCTAATTGGCCCTGAACTGCTATCAGTCTTCCAGGAAAGCCTCGAAAAGAAGGAACTCCCGCTGAGCTGCAGAAGAGCAGTACTTACCTTGCTTCCAAAGAAAGGCGACCCTTTACTCATCTCCCAGTGGAGGCCAATATCACTACTATGTACTGATTACAAGATCTTTTCCAAAGCTATTGCCTTACGTTTTTCACCCTTCCTAAAGAACATTGTAGACATGGACCAAACTTATTGTGTTCCTGGTCGTAATATCCATGACAGTATTTCTGTTATTCGTGATTTGATTGATGTTTGTGATATTCATCATGAAAGTGTTGGCCTTGTTTTCCTAGATCAGGAGAAGGCTTTTGATTACGTCTCGCATGAATACTTGTCCGAAGTCTTAAATCGATTTGGTTTTGGACCCTTTATTTTATCATGTATACATATGTGTTATTCAAACGTATCTGCCCTGCTAAACATAAATAATGAGCTTGTGCCCCCCTTTTGTATTAAAAGAGGTGTTAGGCAGGGCTGCCCACTGTCAGGTGCTTTGTACACCCTTTCCCTTGAACCCCTCTTAAACACGCTTCGAAAGTCTTTGACTGGTTTCACTGTGAGAGGTTTAAACCACACTATAAAGACTATTGCCTACGCTGATGATATATGTGTGTGTATCAAAAACTCTGATGATATTGCTAAGATGATGCATGCTTTAGCACTTTTTAACAGAGCCTCGTCAGCAAAAATCAATTGGAAAAAGACTGAGGCACTGTGGCTCGAATCCCTTTCCCACCCCCCATTCTCCCCACCCCCCCCTTCACCCCCGCTTCTCCCCACAAATATTGCTTGGAGAAGAGATGGGATCAAGTTTTTGGGAGTTTTTCTAGGTCCTGGAGATTTCATCAGGCATAACTGGGAAGGTTTGCCTGAACGCATTGAACTGCTTTTAATAAAATGGAAAGGCCTACTCCGCCAATTGTCTTACCGCGGCAGAGTATTGGTCATAAACAACCTGGTTACCTCCATTCTGTGGCACAAGGTCTTGGCTCTGCAACCACCTGCTGGGTTAATCGACGGAATACAGAAGAGCGTCACTCATTTCTTCTGGTCTGGAATGCATTGGCTACGACCGGAAAGATTAAATTTGCTGATACCTGAGGGTGGTCAAGGACTTGTCAATGTAAAATGCCGAATCATGGCTTTTCGTCTACGTACGATATGGTCCATTTTGCATGAGCCTGTTGTGCTTTGGAGGCAACTTGCATGCTACATTTTGGGTCGGTTTGAGAATTTCGGTCATGCTAAGGAGCTTTTTCTAATGGACTTGACAATGTTTGATCTCTCTTCACTCCCCTCTTTCTACCGAAGTTTGTTAAATGCATGGCAAGCTCTCAAAAGCCATCGGGATCGTACTACGTATGAGAGATCCATGTTCTTCAACGAGCCACTGTTTTGCAACTCACTTTTTGAAGGTTTTGGAAGCAGCAGGGCCTTCATTCAAAAGTTTGTGGCTGCATCAATAACCAAAGTGTGCCACCTTAGAGACGATGCAAATGACAAGTGGCTAAGTGTTGCTGCTATTGCCTTGGCGACTGGCGTCAGATCATCTCGCCAACTAGACAGATGTCTAAGGGTGGTGCTTCATGCCTACGGTACCTCCCAACCTTGGTTGGTTCGTCCTGTACCTCCCTCTGAGCCGAGCCTCTCTCCTTTCCCCAACCTTCTTTTGTCGGCCTCTGAAAACTTGGAGCCAATAAATTTTGGCCGTTCCTTTTCCTCTTCCAGTGGTAACCGCAAAACCTTATATTTCCAATGTTTAAAAGCTCTTTTCCCCTCCTTGTCTTCCCCAGCACCTTGTAAGTGGTCTGCAGTCCTGCCACACACTCCTCCTTTCTCCCCAAACTGGGGATGGTATTATAAAAATCCTGTGCCAAAACGTGCTGGTGATCTCCAATGGAGAATCGCACATTGGATAATACCCACAAACTCTCTCATTCACCGCTTTTCACAAGCGACAAGTGATCAGTGTCCCTTTTGTGGACAGAGAGAAACCTTGGCCCATGCGTATATTCAATGCAGTCGTTTAACTCCTCTCTTTGTTTTCTTGAAAGTGCTATTTGCACGTCTTTCCATTGATTTCAATTTTCCAATGTTTATTTTAGGGCCAAGTGGCCCCTTAAACATCCAAGCAACAATTCTTGCAAACTTCTTTATCTCCCAAGCAAAATTGGCAATTTACAAAACCAGAAAATCAAAGATAAACAATGACTTGTACAGTACAGATACTGTAGCAATGCTCAGAGCTTTTTGCGAGAGCCGGATAAAACTTGATTTTTACTGTTATTCGCTTTCCAGCCAACTTGAACTTTTTGAAAGAATGTGGTGTGTAAAGGATTTTTGTGAAATATCTGAGGGTCATTTGGTGCTTTCTCTCTAGTCCTTATTAAATATCCTTCTGTGTTTTTTTTGGTAGCTTAACAGTTTGTTGGTTTTGACTTCCCGAATGGTAAAATTGCATGTAACTGTTTTGTTTATTTTGTTTTGACTGTAAAAAATCTTCATTTTATACTTT
This sequence comes from Myxine glutinosa, assembly GCF_964187855.1. Classification (NCBI taxonomy): domain Eukaryota; kingdom Metazoa; phylum Chordata; class Myxini; order Myxiniformes; family Myxinidae; genus Myxine; species Myxine glutinosa. The sequence goes on along the minus strand of NC_136267.1, from coordinate 86,005,699 downwards.
TGTAATAAAAGGACATAAAAGTCAAGTCTCTCTTTCTCTCTCTCTCTCTCTCTCTCTCTCTCTCTCGCCCCCTGCTGGCTGTCAGTGTTGTTGGGCGTGGCAAGATGGCGGCTGCCTACTGTGTGTTGTGAGTGCTCCGTTTTTTGGTGGTTTTTCCTGCTCCCAATTCTCTGCTCCTTTGTGTCCTCGTTTGTGTTTGTGTTTGTGTCCCAGTGTTTCCCTTCTGTATTTGAGACGACAGAGAGAGAGAGAGGGAGCGCGCACGATAAGTTCTGTGTGCTTGGCCTAAACAACCTTGTGTTGCTGGGGCCTGCGTTCTGCTTGCCGTGCTTTGAAATAGCGACATTTTTTGTCGGTTTTTCATTTTCGAATCTTTGATTTATTATTATTATTATTTCCTTTTTACCTTCGCCAGCGAATTCCGCTCGCGACAGGTCTTTTTTTCCCTTTGTTTTCAGCTATGGCAAACAGTCGTTTGCAGAATAGCATTTACGAGTCACTTACTCGTAAAAATGGGGTAATAGTTAGTCCACCCGACGGGGTTCGGGTCGATGACGTCGTGATGGGCTTGGGTGAACTCGTTGGTTTTGAAAATGTGTTAGCAGCTTCAAAGATGAACCAACGAGTTGTTGTTTTTCTTTCCGAGGAGCGCTATGTCGCTCAGGCGGTTGAAACTGGTTTGTCCTTACCGCCAGATATTTTCTTTAACGTTAGTATGTTGGACTCACCGGCGGTGAAAATCACTTTATCTAATTTACCGCCTTTTGTTAAAAACGAACAGATTTTGTCCGTTTTAACACAGTTTGGCACCGTGGTGTCAAAAATCTCCATGATTCCCTTCCGTTTGCGTTCGGATTCTACAGTCCGCCATATCATGTCCTTCCGGCGGCACTGTTACATGGTGTTAAAAAACAATGCTCAATCGCTCAATGCCTCAGCTACGTTGGTCGTTGAAAATCGAAATTATCGAATGTACATCGCAACAGAGACAATGACGTGTTTCACGTGTGGTGCCTTCGGACATTTAAAAGGTGCTTGTCCGAAGTGTATATCCGGTGGCACATCTAGACAGTCAGGAACAAATGCCGATCCTAGTGGCACATCTAGACGGACAGAACCAAATGTCGATCTTCGCAATGATAATGGCGCGTCTGGGACGGCAGATCAGCCTTCACATTCGAGCACGGAAATCGATAATTCACCGGCTGATGACGCGGGTTTTACTACCGTGTCCTCCAGGAGGAGTTATAAAAGAGGAAGCGGTAATGAGGACATACAGGCGAGCGTTTCGAAAAAGATAGCGCCGTCGAATGAACGTAATGTTTCTTTTTTAGAAACAGAAGCTCCTGCAGCTGGTCTTCTGCTGCAGAATAGGTTCAGTGTGTTTGCTGAAATGGAAGAAGATGTTTCCGTTCATTCCTCTCATGAACAAGGACCAAGCGCAATGCCCCAAGATGTTGTGGTAACCACCCCGGTTACTGAAACTAAAGTCAAGAACCACAAACCTGCTCTCGTCCCGCGCCCTGCTGACGATGAAGTGTCTGAGGTAATGGAGGCAGAAGAAGTAGCAGCTCCAGAAGGAGAGTGCAAAGCCTCTGATATAAAAACGTTAATCCCTGTTACGGTTTTTAAAACTCCCGCTGTGGAAACAGCTGCACCTTTAGTAGAAGACGATATTCCCGTTATGAGAGCATCGGTTTCGGTGTGTGGGGGAAAAAATGAAGACCTTTCGGATTACGACTCAGATGGGGCCTCGTCGCTTGCCTCTAGTGCTAGTAGCGAGGTCTGGAATGACCCAGCAATAGCCAAGGAACTGGAGGGTGATGATGATTTATCACCCACGGAAATTCTAAAGTTTCTTCAGGACACCTTTCGAAAGAAAAAGGTTAAAATTATAACCTTCTTCCCGAACCTGTCTGGCTTTATAAACTTCTCAAGACGTCTACTCCTTAAGGCTGAACAACTTGGTGTGACTGAGTCACAAGTATTTCGCCTTAGAAAGTGTGTATTGAAAGCTCGGAAAGAGCTACAAGCACACCCTAACTTCCCTTTACATGATAAACCTTCCCTACCTACACCATGACCTTCTCTGTTGTAACTTTAAATATAAATGGGGGACGTTCACCCCTGCGTAAAGCTCAGGTAAAGTTGCTTGTCGAGCAAAAACATTTCGATGTTGCTCTTTTGCAAGAGACAAGATGTAGCTCTTCGTGCATGAGCGAATGGACTCGCATCATGAAAGGACAGTGGTTCTTTAGTAGCTTGACCTGTCCTAGTGCTGGAGTGGCTATTTATTTAAATCCTTCTTTCTGTCCTGAAAATGTCACTTTTAAGGAGATTACTAAAGGGCATTTAGTTTCAGTTAATTTCTTTTATAATGGTTATAAACACACTTTAATAAATGTATATTCACCCAGTACGAGCACAGAAAGATTAGTTTTTTTCACACAGTTAGAAATGTCCCTCACACACCTTGATTTTGATGGTCTTGTTTGTCTGTGTGGGGACTTTAATTGCACATTGTATCCCACCCTTGATCGTAATGGAGAAGAGCCCCACCCATCAAGTACAACACCCTTAAAGAGAGCATTGTCCAAATTCTCCCTTATGGATGTATGGAGACTCCAGAACCCATCTGCACGGCAATACACGTGGTGCCGATGTGCAAATGGCCGGCTATCTCTTGCAAGGCTAGACAGATTTTACATCAATTATAATGACTCTCTAAATGTCATAGACCATGTTGACGCCACCCCAAGTGGTTTTTCGGACCATCACATGGTTGTTCTTCATATACTCTCCCCGGCTCGAAATCGTCGCACTGCCCATTGGACCTTCAATGTGAGTTTTCTGCAAGATGACGCTTTTCCTGTCGCCTTCCGAGCCTTTTGGGAAGTTTTACTACTACGGAAGCCTTCCTACTCCTGCCTCACGCAATGGTGGGACAATGCGAAAACCCATATTAGGACCTTTTGCCAGCAATATAGCTCCTTTTGTACAAAGAATGAATCTGCGCTGCAATCTCTAATTGCCAAAGAAATATTGTCTCTCCAGTCAAGCCTTCCAGCTCCCAGTGCCGAAAGGACTAGTTCTCTAATAGCAACGAAGAAAGCACTCCTTGCTCAACTCTGTGCAAAACAAGCCAGAGGGGCTCTAATAAGGCTACGAATGGAGAACTACAGCTCTATTGATACTCCTTCCAAGTTTTTCTTTGGTTTGGAAGCACGAAAAAAGAGAAACCAGCAAATAACTTCGCTGCAGGCACCAGGAGGCCGAACAACACACGATCCAAAAGACATTAGAAGCTTGACAAAACAATACTTCTCTGACTTGTATTGTGCCAGAAACACTAAAGAAGACATGATTCGTTCCTTAACCACTTCTTTGCCCACCTTGTCCGAACCTGCATGTCAACAACTTGACAAGGAAGTGACTCTTGACGAACTTTTTACTGCTTTGCAAACTTTGCCCACAGGTAAAGCTTCTGGACTTGATGGAATCCCTGCAGAGTTCTACAAAACCTTCTGGGATTTGTTGGGACCTGAGTTGCTTGACCTCTTAGTTGATAGCCTACGATCAGGCTTGTTACCAATCAGCTGTCGCAGGGCTATACTTGCTCTCATACCTAAGAAAGGAGACCTCCAGCAACTTAAAAATTGGCGTCCCATTTCGCTCCTCAGCACGGACTACAAGATTTTTTCAAAAGTTCTTGCCAACCGCCTCAAACCTCTGATTGGGGAGATTGTACACCCCGATCAATCCTATTGCATTCCTAAAAGGACAATACACGATAGCATTTTTATTGTACTTGACATGATTGATATTTGTATTGCTGAACATAGAAATGTTGGTCTGGTGTTTTTAGACCAAGAAAAAGCTTTCGACACGATTGATCACTCTTATCTCTTTGCTGTTTTACGGGGGTTTGGTTTTAAGGAAAATTATATTTGTTATATCAAAATATTGTACAATAATATTTTTAGCTTGCTCAAAGTAAATAACATCTTAAGTCAGCCTTTCCCTGTTACCAGGGGTATTCGTCAAGGGTGCCCCCTGTCTGGCCTTCTATACTCCCTATCAATTGAACCTTTACTACATCGTTTACGCACACGGCTACAAGGGTTTTATCCTCTGCCGTTAGAAAATCCCGTAAAGACCATTGCTTATGCGGATGACCTCTGCGCAATTGTGTACTCCGATGACGATGTTCGCGCTCTGGTTGAGTCTGTCGAGGAATTTAGCCTGGCAAGCTCGACTAAAGTTAATTTGGAAAAGAGCAAAGCTTTTTACTTAGGTCCACAGAATGAAACTCCCCCTCCAACCCTACCAGGGCAGCTTGTATGGACCAATGAAGGAATACACTACCTCGGTGTCTTTCTTGGAACTCAAGATTTTATTTCAAAAAACTGGGAGTCGCTGATTACCAAAACTGAGCAGCGGTTGATAAAATGGAGGGGACTATTGAGGCAGCTTTCCTTCCGGGGTCGTACTCTGGTCATTAATAATCTCGCGGCATCAATGCTCTGGCATGTTTTCAAAGCACTGCAGGCCCCAGGTTTTATCCTTAAAAAACTTCAAAGCTTTTTTGTAGATTTTTTCTGGGGGGGAAAGCACTGGCTCCGGCCAGGAATACTAAGCCTGCCGACTGCAGAAGGTGGACAGGGGCTAATAGATGTGACGAGCAAAGTGATGGCTTTTCGCCTCCTTTCAGTACGAAGGCTTCTATACTCCGACGTCCCATGGAAAGCCTTTGCCCATTGTTTGCTTAAGCAAGCTGGGAAACTTGGCTATGGTGACGAGCTTTTTCTTCTTGACGCGAAGCACGTGGATATGACATCGGTCCCGTTGTTTTACCGAAGCATGCTGGAAGCGTGGCAGGCTGTTTCTTTTCGCCGTGACACCAGTGCTTACTCCCTTCAGATGTTTTTAAATGAACCAATATTTTTAAATTCTTTTTTGATGGGGTCTGTAGTGACAGATCTTTTATGCAAAAGTTTATTGATGTCGGCGTTACCAGAGTAAAACACCTCAGGAACCCCTTTGTACATAGATGGAAGCCAGCTGCTGACATTGCCGTGGCCACCAGTGTGAGGTCCATCAGAGTTATTGGCAGAATTTTCTCTGTGATTTTACGGACCTTTAAGCAAACCGGGTTAAAATGGGACCCAGACATAGAAGATGCCCTCCATCGATCCCAATGTCCTTTCCCAAATCTTTTAATTTTATTTCAAAGTTTTAGGCTCTTTAACCAGATGGAGAAATCCTCAGTGTACAATCTATGTGTTCTCACTCTTTTTCTTGGCAAACCTGCAGAGCCACAAGCTCATTGGCGAGCGCTGCTTCAAGCTAACCGTTTCACAACAATAAACTGGCAGGTGATGTACAAAGAACCTACTGTCAAGCGCTCGGGTGATCTACAATGGCGGTTAGCGCACAATATCCTGCCTTGCAACATCCTGTCCCACTGTATATGTCCTGAAAACTCGGAATTGTGCCCCTTTTGCGACACCCCAGAGACCATTTTTCACATTTTCATTGAATGTTCAAGGTTGGCCTCGTTTTTTAAAATCCTGTCACGTGTGATCCGGGGGCTCGGTTTGACTTTTACACATTGTGTTTTCATATTTGGTTTT
>NC_136267.1:85963778-85999866 GCF_964187855.1 Myxine glutinosa | reverse complement strand
CTCCTCCCCTCCTCCCCCCTCCCCCCTTTCCCCCCTCCCCCCCTTTCCCCCCCTCCCCACTCCTCCCCCCCTCCCACCCCCCTCCCCCATCCCACCCCTCCCCCCCTCCCACCCCCCTCCCATCCCTCACCCTCCCCATCCCCCCCTCCTTCTCCCCTCCCCCTCCCACTCTTTTCCCTTCCCCCCCGTTCCCCTCCCCTCCCCCCTCCCCCCCCCCCGTTCCCCTCCCCTCCCTCCCCCCCGTTCCCCTCCCCTCCCCTCCCCCGCCCGGCAATGCCAGGTACTTCTGCTAGTCCTATTTTCAATCTAGGAGTCCTATCTAGTCTGCTCGGACTAGGGATGGGGGACCCACCTCCTCCTGCAATACTAAATATCACTCAGATACCTCACAATCGACCACCACCCCCTCCTACAATACTAAATATCACCCAGATCCCTTGGAATCGACCACCACCCCCTCCTACAATACTAAATATCACCCAGATCCCTTGGAATCGACCACCACCCCCTCCTACAATACTAAATATCACCCAGATCCCTTGGAATCGACCACCACCTCCTCCTGCAATACTAAATATCACTCAGATCCCTTGGAATCGACCACCACCTCCTCCTACAATACTATATATCACTCAGATCCCTTGGAATCGACCACCACCTCCTCCTACAATACTATATATCACTCACGGGAGGACTAGGGATGGGGGACATGGGTACGTACGTACCACGGGTACGGGAGGGGGGGAGGGGAGGGGATCCACGGGTACGTAGGAATCTAGGTCTAGGAGTCCTATCTAGTCTTCAATCTAGTCTGGTAGGAGAATGTGGTCCACCGGGCAATTAACCTATTTTTTTTTATAGTAATGTCATTTTCATAATAATGATAACGTAACGTTAATATTGTTACAGATACGACTTTGATGGTATGGTGGGCCGAGCGGGATGGCCGCCGTATCCGTACAAGTTACCCCGATTGCACCCGGGGTTGACTAATCGCGCTATGCTGGCTCAATAAGAAAAAGAAGACACCCGGCTGGATTATAATGACACAATACGACACCAGGGGTTCAGTTCTCAAGTATATTCGTACGGAAAAAGGTTAGATTACAACTACAAGAGGGACAGCATAGGAAGACAGGCACTTAGACACACTCTTATATTAACCCTAGACAGACCACAGATAAACGGGACAACGCTGACTCACACGGGATTTGATGGCAAGGAAAGCGGCAGTCGATGGCTCAGGTGCACCTGGCTCAGGGACAGAATCACGTACGGTGGTGTCCAGCAGATGCGGGGAGGTCGCTCAGCGCTCGTGGGTCGCGACTTTGGTGGAGATGCCGGGGAGGTCGCTCAGCGCTCGGGAGGGTGGCGTCTTGTCCTTCCAAGCTCGGGGCGCATCTCACGTCACGTCCGGCGCGGGGCCGCGTATATCCGGCGGGGAGTGACACGCCCTCGGCTCGTTAGCGCCGCCCCAGATGGCATCGGCCCATGGCTTCTCATTGGGTGCGGGGGTTACCGGCTCCGCCCTTGACGAGGGGCCGACAGGGAGCCCCTTCGTGGTAACCCCGTGGAGCGCGTGGTCAATGGCGGCTAACCGAGCCGGAAGGAGGACGCCCACTCCCCATGCCGTCACCGCGCCGCCCCCCTCTTTTGTTGTTGTTGTTGTAGTTGGCGCTTCTTCATGGGGAAGAGATGCGGAGAGGTATGGGGAGGTCCTAAACTTCCTAACAGGTGCCATATAATCACATTCTGGTGCAACGAAGAGTCATAATTAATGGAAACAAGTCCTTAACTGACATAGATTAAGAATAACTAGCAAGATGTCCTATAATTGTCTACGTGTGGTGCGGGGACCTGGGCACGACATTTAATGGGGGGATGAAGGGGAAGATCGGCTCTAATGGGTGTTGTTTACAGACAATGGGACTAGGGAATGGGGTAAGGGAGAGTTGGGGAGTATCGGAGAAAATAGGGGAATATTTACAAGCGGATATGGAGGCCAAATTCCATATTCGCAACATTGCACCCTTCTCTACCCTCGGGGCGTCCCGACCCGATAAATTTTTACCTACTTTAGTGTGGCACGCAATGTAGTTCCCTCTACTATTAACTCTACCCTGAGTGCGACAGTTTTACTGATATTCACAAATGAGTAAATATGTCCCCCTGCGACGTTGCACCCTTCTCCTCACAGAAACACACCCACAGGATAACCGAATCCGGAAAGAATTCGCAAACTAAACATACAGCCGGTAGGGAGCATTATTTACAAGACTACGCTGCTATTTACACTACGATCCAGGACCTGTTTTTGGAGGAACACATGCAGATGTTATGCATAGAGAGAGCGCGCTTGCCAACATCGATACACCAACCCACGAGTGCTCTGTGGCCGACGGCCTTTAATAACGTGCAGAGCACCCTTGCCCGAGCATCAACAGCACCACCCCACCACCAGTCGGTGCAGTCACCATTGTTCATTGGAATAAAAATAACTTCAACAACCCCTAACCCTGCAGGTGTCTCTTGCTCTTCTTGTGGTGCACTTGGTGGTAACTAAAAGTGGTTCACCTGTATGGCATAGGTGCCACGTTGACCCATAGGTCCTTCCCCGGGTGGTGCTTGGCCGCAAACGAACTGCGGTCCATTGTGGGTGGCCACAAACATTGCGGTCCATATGGTGTACCGATCCAGGCAGCGAACAGCGAAAGTGCAGGCCCACAACTGCGCAGCCAGCGCCTCTCTCTCCTCTCTCTCTACCCCAAAGCCAGATCCTCGGAGGTGGGAGACAAAAGAAGCAGACAAGTGAGTAAGGTGGTAAGGGCGCAAAAGTGCACGCAATGTAAGGTAATGCACACTGGGGGCACATGGGAACCAGGTGAGACAGGTACGTTCCTATCGTACGCCCCCCCCCCCACCAGGTAACCTACATGGCCCCTCCCTTACCCCTTACTGCATCCACACAACACAACACTACTCATAAACATCTACTTTACAAATCAACAAACATCCCTACTGTCTTCCCCGTTCCTCCCATATACCAAATTCGTCTTCTCTCCCTCCTAACCAATCAAATTTGCCATTTTCAACTCTCATCAAAATTTGCCATTTTCAACTCAACATCAAAATTTGCCATTACCAATTCATCATCAGTCCCTCCTAGGGAGGGAGAGATGGAATCACCCCAATGTCTCATCCACGTCGTGATGCGTCTCACAAATCCACAGCAATTTCATTTCCTGCACAAAACAAAGAAAACACAGGTGTGGAGTCATCATCATCACCACAGGCAAGTGGCTGCGTATGGTGCGACAGGTTCATCAATCCTAACTATCTCCTAAATGACTTTAACAACTTTACACTACCCGGGGTCTTTCTCCGGCCAAACCATTGGCCCTCTTACGCTATGGGTTCTAAAAACCAATTCCCATTGGCCAAACTGTGGTGCTCTTCAATTTGGGGTCTCACTCCCCCGATTCATCTCCCGGTGCCCTCGTACAATTTCTGGGCTGCGACGTGTACCTCTCCCAGTGGGTCTACCCACCTGCACACCTCCACACCTCCACCACTGCAGTTGCCTCCGAGCTTACCTGCTCCTTACCCTAACCTATCTACCTGGGGAAGGCCCTCTGGCGCTCTCCCCACTCCGTGCCCTCTCTGGCACTGGGCTGCCCGATCCACACCCGGGATCCTCAGGCACCCACTCACAACTACCGGCTCCCAGAGCCCACCTGCGGCCTCACCTGGCCGACATCCTCACAGTGGTGGAGTGCCCAACCAACTACACACACTAACAGGCTACACGCCCAGCCATTTCCACAACACTAATGCACCCATTCGCAACACCATTCTGCAACCGCACCACAAATGCCAATATCCAACCACAATTTACCTGCACCCTCTACCTAACACTTACACTACCTGCCCCGGGTGCTCGTGAAAGGGGTCCACTCTTCCCCCATCCACACCTTCGCACCATGCACACCACTCCGTACCACTCACTCCAACTCTCTCCACACACCTGTACCTGCACACCTGTGCTCTCACACCTGGTGCCACCTGCACCCTTCTCTCCCCAAGCGCATTCGCGCTGATCCACACACTCACTACTCATACACTGCTCCACACACCTGTCCAGTTGCACACCTGTGCAATCACACCTGTCCAGTTGCACACCTGTGCAATCACACCTGTTCAATTCTCACTCACACGGCATCATCTCAGCTAACTACTCCCTTCTGAAACTTGCGCTTCCCAGTCGTCCCTTTAAACTATTGCGCTCCCACGTCATTATCATCCATACTAATCTACCTGCGTCCCCACTACAGGTATCAGTCACTAACTAAACTTAACGTTACCTAATGTCAATCCTCGCTAGATCCCTACACACCATATCCTAACCCACCCGGGCTAGTTTTCACTGCCATACACCCCATAAGCTATTGCGCATTTGCCCCCCTATGGGAAGGATGGTGGATTTGCCATCCCACCACATCGGGGGTCTCTCACTATAAATTTTGCACATCAAATTTCCACAAATTAAAAATTTGCCAATCATCTGCCAATCACTGTACCATTACCAATCATCACTCTGCCAATCCTTTGCCAATCACCAAATTTTGTTTTTTCTCTAATTTTGGGGCCAAAACACTAACCTCATCACCCAGTCTACTCACTAATACCTCTCGGTGCGCCAATCCCTGTCCAAAGCCCGGCTTCGTAAAGCCAAGCCATGAATGCTGGTTGTTCTGTGCCAGCGGCTGGGTGCGTCCCGCATTCGGTGCAGGGAAGGAGGTTTACCCGGGCCGAGATCCCACGCACCATCTCGGCACGGAGCCATCCAATGCCCCGATCTCGACCTGCCGGCGCGTCTCAACAAAACGTGGTCGCCATGACGACCCTTTCTATCGGGCTGCCAGCTCCGCCTAGTGGAGCACGGACGCGGCCGTTCAAAGCGAGGCCCAGCACGCACCGAGGGCCCGATTCGGCTATAAGTCGTTCTAAACTCTATCCCGTCTAACGTCGATGCTTCACCTGGACGCTTACACCCCGCAGCCCGTTCCTTGCTCACACATCCAGCTGTGCCCATGCTCCTCGTACCCTTCCTTACACACCCAGGTACACCCATTCCACTCACAGCCTTGGTCACACACCTGACCACCGAACACTTTGGCACACATTCGTTGCTCGCACACCTCACCAAAACACCTCTTCGCGCCCCCTCCTCTGTCACCTCCTCTGTGACAATCACAGGTGTGCCCTCATTCGCACACCCAACCACGTGCCTCACCACCAACTCCAGCGTGCATTCCCACTCACGCTCTACCATTCCAGGTGTGCATCCTTCCATCCCAGGTGTACATCCTCGCTCACCTGTCACAACTAACTCACGCTCCATGTCACTCTCACTACTTTCACCTCCACTCGTGACAACGCACTCACCCTTACTCTTGACAGCATGCGCTTTCCTCATGCACCTGTCCGTCACACACCTTTCTCGCGCACACTCCTGCGCACACTCTCCCGTCACACCCTCTGTAACACTCACCACACCACGCTTCCATGTGCTCCCTCGCACACGCGCTACGACCGACTCACTCTTGCCAGCACACTCACTCCTTGGCACGCACTTTTTCCTCACACACCCCAGAGTCGGACTTTCTCGCACACCTCCTCTTTCGCACACCAGACCTGTCGCACACTTCACCAACGGCCTCTCACGAACACCCGGGTCCATCTCGACCCCCAAGCTTATTAAATCACCTGGCGCATCATACGCACGACCATATTGGTCACCACTTACACCGGGTCCTCTTTCTCTGCGCTTCTCCTCCATCACCTGCGAATCCCTCATCCGGTTAATGAGCACATCATCACGATCCGAACACAGACTTTGGACCAATTCTTTTACTTCCTCCTTTATCTCTTTCTTATCCTCTCTCCGTCGCTTCTTAATTTCGCTCACCCCTTCTTCCACTTCTTCTAATTTGTGCCTCACCTCTTTTATTCCCCGGTACGTCTCCTCAAGCTCGTCCTCCAAGGCTACCTTGACCGTTTCCAGGTGCGTCCTCACCTGCCGGTCCTTCGTCTCCATTACCTCTATCACCTCGTCCAACCTCGTTGTCAGTCCCTCACGTACCATCTGACATTCCCTCTTCGTCGCCACCAAGTCATCTTTTAGTTCTCTCTGTGTCGCTTTTAAACCTCCTAATACCGCAGTGTTCCTTTGAACCTGCTCCACTAACTCCGTCTGTCCCACCGTCAGCTGCTCCACCTCCTGCGTCAGGTCCTCTATGCCCCCTTGCAATTTTACAGTCCCCTTTCTCACCTCTTTCTCCATGCGCTCCTTACAGTGCCTCACCTCCTCGCGCACTCCTCCGACCTCCTCACTCACTCCTCTTCTGATCTCCTCTCCCATCACTTGCATCTCCTGCCCAGATGCCACCCTCATCTGCTCCATTTCCTCCCTGTGAGCATCCAGTTTGGTTTCTACCCCCATTCTGACCCCCTCTATCTGCTGCTCCATTTGTTTAACTTCCCTTTCCGCTTGGTCCCTCATGTCCCTCAATTTGCCTTCCATACTGTTTTCTAACCCCTCTAACCCTTTTTTCACTTCTTTTATCCCGTTGTCTAACCCCTCAAAATTATTGTCTAACTTCCCAATTTTCTTGTCTAACTCCTCAAAATTATTGTCTAACTTCCCAATTTTCTTGTCTAACTCCTCAAAATTATTGTCTAACTTCCCAATTTTCTTGTCTAACTCCTCAAAATTATTGTCTAACTTCTCACCGGTACCCCTCGCTTCGTCCCTCATTACCCCCATTTGGTTTCCCATTACCCCCATTTGGCCCTCCAATCGCTCACCCTGAGCATCCATCCGGTTCCCCAATTGGTTACTCTGCAGTTTGAGGGACGCCTGCATTTGCGCCATAAATTGCTCCATGAGGACCTGCATCTGGGCCATCCCTCCCACTTGTGCAGCGGGTGCGGCCGCCGTAGCTATGTGCGAGGCGCCATTTCGCGCGTCTGCTACCCCCGCTGTTTCGCTCTCCTCACGTGTCTCAATTTGGTCCTGGACCGACCCTGCTTCACTCTCCCCTACCGGACCCCAGCCGTCTTGATCCGCCATAGCGCGACTTGCAAAATTCGAGTTTCGTAAAACAAAACAAATTTCGGCCGCTCCAAATTTTGACCAAATTTTTTTTTTTCCTCTATTCGTTTTTTTTTTTTTCAAAATTTGGTCGGGCCTCGAATCTCACTCCCGACACCAATTGTTACAGATACGACTTTGATGGTATGGTGGGCCGAGCGGGATGGCCGCCGTATCCGTACAAGTTACCCCGATTGCACCCGGGGTTGACTAATCGCGCTATGCTGGCTCAATAAGAAAAAGAAGACACCCGGCTGGATTATAATGACACAATACGACACCAGGGGTTCAGTTCTCAAGTATATTCGTACGGAAAAAGGTTAGATTACAACTACAAGAGGGACAGCATAGGAAGACAGGCACTTAGACACACTCTTATATTAACCCTAGACAGACCACAGATAAACGGGACAACGCTGACTCACACGGGATTTGATGGCAAGGAAAGCGGCAGTCGATGGCTCAGGTGCACCTGGCTCAGGGACAGAATCACGTACGGTGGTGTCCAGCAGATGCGGGGAGGTCGCTCAGCGCTCGTGGGTCGCGACTTTGGTGGAGATGCCGGGGAGGTCGCTCAGCGCTCGGGAGGGTGGCGTCTTGTCCTTCCAAGCTCGGGGCGCATCTCACGTCACGTCCGGCGCGGGGCCGCGTATATCCGGCGGGGAGTGACACGCCCTCGGCTCGTTAGCGCCGCCCCAGATGGCATCGGCCCATGGCTTCTCATTGGGTGCGGGGGTTACCGGCTCCGCCCTTGACGAGGGGCCGACAGGGAGCCCCTTCGTGGTAACCCCGTGGAGCGCGTGGTCAATGGCGGCTAACCGAGCCGGAAGGAGGACGCCCACTCCCCATGCCGTCACCGCGCCGCCCCCCTCTTTTGTTGTTGTTGTTGTAGTTGGCGCTTCTTCATGGGGAAGAGATGCGGAGAGGTATGGGGAGGTCCTAAACTTCCTAACAGGTGCCATATAATCACATTCTGGTGCAACGAAGAGTCATAATTAATGGAAACAAGTCCTTAACTGACATAGATTAAGAATAACTAGCAAGATGTCCTATAATTGTCTACGTGTGGTGCGGGGACCTGGGCACGACATTTAATGGGGGGATGAAGGGGAAGATCGGCTCTAATGGGTGTTGTTTACAGACAATGGGACTAGGGAATGGGGTAAGGGAGAGTTGGGGAGTATCGGAGAAAATAGGGGAATATTTACAAGCGGATATGGAGGCCAAATTCCATATTCGCAACAATATTATAGTAAATCCAATCGTAACACGAATCCCTTCATAGTGACTGCAAAGTTACTGGAGGTTAAACTATATCATCTTGTATAATGTATTAAAGTACGGCATTGGCAGTTTTGTGTTTGTCCGTCATACTACGTCAATACGTCTATGATGTCATTACGGCGTTCGAGACAGGCAGGGATCTTAAGCAGTCATTTTGTTTCGGCTTCCTCATCAATACTTTGACGAGGAACAGATCCTGTGTGATAAAGCGCTGAATATTGTTACGGACGCGGTTAAAGATGTTATTTACCGAGCGGTTGGTATTACCGCGACCGAACAGTTATTCCCCGACTAATACCCGATTTGCCCCAAACTTTGGCCGGATCGCGCCACCGCTATTCAATCGGGAAAACTCTAAAGCGACCGAATGCAAAGAGGAAAACGAAGGCAAAGAAAGGTTTGGAAATACTACTAAATTTATTTACTATTTACACACATAAGCAAAAAGACAGCAGTCACGTTTATTTACAAGCACATGAGACGCAGGTGACACAGTGAAAATACTAGCTTATACAGACTTATTGTTACTACCCAGGGACAAGACAAAAGACAGACTACGAGCACACTTACACGGGGAATGATGATGGGGATGGCAGGTGGGTGGCTGGTGGATGGCTGGCGGGATAGGGAGGTCCAACTAGTTCTGCAGCTGATCGACTCGTGGGCAGCCGCCGCTCCTTCGCGGCCCTGCTCCAAACTGCCATCCAGGCGTCACGCTGCTGTGGCTGCAGTTTCGGTGGCTCCAACTGCAGCAAATGCAGTTTCAGTGGCTCGAGCTGCAGCAAGTGCAGTTTCGGTGGCTCGAGCTGCAGTGAGTGCAGTTTCGGTGGCTCGAGCTGCAGTTCAACCCTGGACTTCTTTCGCAGTTTCTCTGTCGTCAAAGCTCATCTCCCTTCTCTCTTTGGGAACGCCCTGCCGTGGGTTATATAGGCCCCACCCCTCAACCTTCGCGAACCTCCTCGATGTTTCTCTCCACACCCTCTCCAAGTCCAACCCCTTGTTCATGGTTGGTTGAGTGGGGCTGACTCACTCCTCCCCTCTATGACGAGGTGGGGACCCGCCTTTCTTCCCCAACCCTGCCTCGTGATCAATGGCAGCAACTGGAGCGGAGGTAGTTTCCAATCGACGAAAAGGGGGAATGGAGGTTTTGGGAATGGGAATGAAGGGAATCTATCTCTTTCACTTGGTGCAATGGAGTACTTCTATTAATGGGAGACACAGAAGAGATGGGCACTTAAATACCGTCTTATCTTTACCAGACAGACCACGGACAAACGGACAAGGTAGACTTACACAGGGATTGATGGCAGGAAGGGCCAGGTAGGTCGATAGCACAAGGTGCACCTTGGCTCGGGGACAGGATAAAGCACGGTCCAAAAGATGCAGGGAGGCCTCACAGCGCTCGGAGGTGGTCTTGCTTGCTCCAAGCTCAGCGCGCATCTGACGTCACCTCCCCCTCACTGCCCATGCTCAGCGGGGAGTGACACGCCCACTGGGGCCGGTCCGCCGCTTCCATTGGGTGCGGGGGTTACCGGGCTCCGCCCTTGACGAGGAGCTGACAGGGAGCCCCTATTTGGTAACCCCGTCAAACACATGTTTGATGGCGGCTCGTTGGGAAGGCCTGGTGCCCTCCCAACACCCCCTACCAACCAAGCCGGAGTGAGGACGCGCACTTCCTGCACTCGTTGTTGTTGTTGTTGTTGTTGTTGTTGTTGTTGAACTGTGAGGAAGAGCTGCGGGGAGGTATTCGGAGGTCTAAACTTCCTAACGGTGCCATCCAATCACATTCTGGTGCAACGAAGGGTCAGAATTAATGGAAATGAGTCCTTAACTGACATAGACTAAGAATAACTAGCAAGATGTCCTATAGTTGTCTTACATGAGATGTGGTGAACCTGGGCACGACATTTAATGGGGGAAATAGGGGGAGGTCAGGTCTACAGAGTGTTGTTTACAGAAAATGGGACTAGGGAATGGGGGATTGGGGATAGTTGGGAAGTATTGAGGAAATAGGGGAATATTTACAAGCGGATATGGATGGATGCAAATCCCATATCCGCAACACTGCACCCTTTTCTACCTCGGGGCGGCCCGACCCGATAAATTTTTACCTACTTTAGTGTGGCACTCAGATGTAGTTCCCTCTACTATTAACTCAACCCTGAGTGCGACAGTTTTACAGATGTTCACAAATGAGTAAATATGTCCCCCTGCGACGTTGCACCCTTCTCCTAACAGAAACACACCCACAGGATAACCGAATCGCGGAAAGCATCCTCAAACTAAACATACAGCCGGTAGGGAGCATTATTTATACAACACTGATATTTACACTACGATCCAGGACCTGTTCTTTGAGGAACATATGCAGATGTTATGCATAGGGAGAGCACGCATGCCAGCATCGATACACCAACCCACGAGTGCCCTGTGGCCCTACGGCCTTTAATAATGTGCAGAGCACCCCGTCCAAGCACCAAAAGCACCACCCCATTACGCACAGTCAGCACCATCCGGTGCACCAATAAAGTGTTCATAGTCACCGGTGGTGTCACAGCCGGCCGATGTTCTGCCGCTGGTCTTGCCTTCATGGAGTGCACTTGGCCTTCTGGCTTCTTTAGAAATAAAGAAAGGCGCCAACCACATCCATTTCTGAATTGTGGCCGTCAGGGGGGCCAACTAAAAGTGGTTCACCTGTATGGCATAGGTGCCACGTTGACCCAGAGGTCCATCCACGGGTGGTGCTTGACCGCAAAAGAACTGCGGTCCATTGTGGGTGGCCACAAAAATTGCGGTCCATATGGTGTATCGATCCAGGCAGCAAGCAGCGGAAGTACAGGCCCACAACTGCGGAGCCAGCACCTCCCTCTCCTCTCTCTCTGCCCCAAAGCCAGATCCTCGGAGGTGGGAGACAAAAGAAGCCAAGTGAGTAAGGTGGTAAGGGCGCAAAAGTGCATGCAATACAAGGTAATGCACACTGGGGGCACATGGGAACCAGGTGAGACAGGTACGTTCCTACCGTACGCCCCCCCCCCCCCACCAGGTAACCTACATTGCCCCTCCCTTACCCCTTACTGTATCCACAAAACACAACACTACCCATAAACATCTACTTTACACATCAACAACGTCCCTACTGTCTTCCCCGTTCCTCCCATAAACCAAATTCGTCTTCTCTCCCTCCTAACCAATCAAATTTGCCATTTCCAACTCTCATCAAAATCTGCCATCTCCAACTCAACATCAAAATCTGCCATCACCAATTCATCATCAGTCCCTCCTAAGGAAGGAGAGATGGAATCACCGCAATGTCTCATCCACGTCGTGATGCGTCTCACAAATCCAAACAGCAATTCTCCTTTCCTGCAACACAAAACAAAGAAAACACAGGTGTGGAGTCATCAGCATCACCTCAGGTAAGTGGCTGCGTATGGTGCGACAGGTTCATCAATCCTAACTATTTCCTAAATGACTTTAACAACTTTACATTACCCGGGGTCTTTCCCTGCCAATCCATTGGCCAACTTACACTATGGGTTCTAAAAACCAATTCCCATTGACCAAACTGCGGTGCTTCTCAATTTGGGGTCTCACTCCCCCGATTCATCTCCCGGTGCCCTTGCACAATTTCTGGGCTGCGACGTGTAGCTCTCCCAGCAGGTCTACCCACCTGCACACCTCCACCACTGCAGTTGCCACCCGAGCTTACCTAGCTCCTCACCCTAACCTAACTAACTGGGGAAGGCCCCTCCTGGCTCTGTCACCCCTTGGTGCCCTCTGGCACTGGGCTACCCGGGTCCGTCCTCCAGATCCTCGGGCCCCATCCACAACAACTTCTACCAGCTCCCAGAGCCCACCTGCGGCCTCACCTGGCCGACATCCTCACAGTGGTGGAGTGCCCAAACCAACTACACACACTAACAGGCTACATGCCCAGCCATTTCCACAACACTAATGCACCCATCCAAATACCATTCTTTCACCTCGCACCACAGATGCCAATATCCAACCACAATTTACCTATACCCTCTACCTAACACTTACACTACCCGCCCCGGGTACTCGTGAAAGGGGTCCACTCTTCCCCCATCCACACCTTCGCACCATGCACACCACTCCGTACCACTTACTCCAACTCTCTCCACACCACTCATTCTCTGCTCCATATATTCCACACACCTGTACTTGCACACCTGTGCTCTCATACTTGGTGCCGCCTGCACCCTTCTCTCCCCCAAGCGCATTCGCGCTGATCCACAACACTCACTACTCACCATGACACTCATCCGCAATGCTCTCTCATTCATCACTTGTACACTCACACACACCTCGGAGCATTGCCTCACCGATGCCTCATTTGAAGCTACTCACCAGCACTTCCATTCATACTGCATCATCTGCTCTGTCTACTCCCTTCTAAAACTCGCGCTCCTCCGTCTTCCCTTACACTCAGCGCTCGCACGTCATTATCAAACACGAAGCTACTACGTCCCCACTACAGGTACCAAGTCTCTTACTTAAATCTTGTCACCCATAGTCACCTCTAGTCCCTATCAATATAACCTAACCCACCCGGGCTAGTTTTCACTGCCATACACCCCATAATCTATAGCGCATTTGCCCCAATCATGGGAAGGGTGGCAGGGATGCCACCCTTACCCACCATCATACGGCGCGAGTGGGACCTTGTGGGGCCACCTCGTATGTGAGTCGTTGCCCGCCTGCCGGACCCCGTGCGTCGCCCCTTGCGGGGTCAGCGCGGGGCCGAACCGGCCGGGCCCCCACAGTACATTACCCCCAAGGGGCTCCCGTGCCTCCCCTGTCCCTCTAAAAACTACCCCTGTTGGTGTCGATGCATGGGTCACGCTTCTGCAACCCGCTACCCATTCCATACAACCACAACCTTGCTCACTCACACCTCGCACCTCTCCCATCACCGGACCCTCTCGCTCGCACCCTCGTTCCATACACTCCGGACCAGCCATACACCTCACTCTTGGCCTCTCATGAACATCCGGGTCCATCTCGACCCCCAAGCTTATTAAATCACCTGGCGCATCACACGCACGACCATTTTGGTCACCACTTACACCGGGTCCTCTTTCTCTTCGCTTCTCCTCCATCACCTGCGAATCCCTCATCCGGTTAATGAGCACATCATCACGATCCGAACACAGACTTTGGACCAATTCTTTTACTTCCTCTTTTATCTCTTTCTTATCCTCTCTCCGTCGCTTCTTAATTTCGCTCACCCCTTCTTCCACTTCACAAATCCCACTCCTGACACCAATTGTTACGGACGCGGTTAAAGATGTTATTTACCAAGCGGTTGGTATTACCGCGACCAAACAGCTATTCCCCGACTAATACCCGATTTGCCCCAAACTTTGGCCGGATCGCGCCACCGCTATTCAATCGGGAAAACTCTAAAGCGACCGAATGCAAAGAGGAAAACGAAGGCAAAGAAAGGTTTGGAAATACTACTAAATTTATTTACTATTTACACACATAAGCAAAAAGACAGCAGTCACGTTTATTTACAAGCACATGAGACGCAGGTGACACAGTGAAAATACTAGCTTATACAGACTTATTGTTACTACCCAGGGACAAGACAAAAGACAGACTACGAGCACACTTATACGGGGAATGATGATAGGGATGGCAGGTGGGTGGCTGGTGGATGGCTGGCGGGATAGGGAGGTCCAACTAGTTCTGCAGCTGATCGACTCGTGGGCAGCCGCCGCTCCTTCGCGGCCCTGCTCCAAACTGCCGTCCACGCCTCACGCTGCTGTGGCTGCAGTTTCGGTGGCTCCAACTGCAGCAAATGCAGTTTCAGTGGCTCGAGCTGCAGCAAGTGCAGTTTCGGTGGCTCGAGTTGCAGTGAGTGCAGTTTCGGTGGCTCGAGCTGCAGTTCAACCCTGGACTTCTTTCGCAGTTTCTCTGTCGTCAAAGCTCATCTCCCTTCTCTCTTTGGGAACGCCCTGCCGTGGGTTATATAGGCCCCATCCCTCAACCTTCGCGAACCTCCTCGATGTTTCTCTCCACACCCTCTCCAAGTCCAACCCCTTGTTCGTGGTTGGTTGAGTGGGGCTGACTCACTCCTCCCCTCTATGACGAGGTGGGGACCCGCCTTTCTTCCCCAACCCTGCCTCGTGGTCAATGGCGGCAATTGGAGCGGAGGTAGTTTCCAATCGACGAAAAGGGGGAATGGAGGTTTTGGGAATGGGAATGAAGGGAATCTATCTCTTTCACTTGGTGCAATGGAGTACTTCTATTAATGGGAGACACAGAAGAGATGGGCACTTAAATACCGTCTTATCTTAGCCCAGACAGACCACGGACAAACGGACAAGGTAGACTTACACAGGGATTGATGGCAGGAAGGGCCAGGTAGGTCGATAGCACAAGGTGCACCTTGGCTCGGGGACAGGATAAAGCACGGTCCAAAAGATGCAGGGAGGCCTCACAGCGCTCGGAGGTGGTCTTGCTTGCTCCAAGCTCAGCGTGCATCTGACGTCACCTCCCCCTCACTGCGCATGCTCAGCGGGGAGTGACACGCCCTCGGCTGGTTGGTTCCGCCCCACTGGGGCCGGTCCGCCGCTTCCATTGGGTGCGGGGGTTACCGGCCTCCGCCCTTGACGAGGAGCTGACAGGGAGCCCCTATTTGGTAACCCCGTCGAGCACATGTTTGATGGCGGCTCGTTGGGAAGGCCTGGTGCCCTCCCAACACCCCCTACCAACCAAGCCGGAGTGAGGACGCGCACTTCCTGCGCTTGTTGTTGTTGTTGTTGTTGTTGTTGTTGTTGTTGTTGTTGAAGAAGTGTGAGGAAGAGCTGCGGGGAGGTATTGGGAGGTCCTAAACTTCCTAACGGTGCCATACAATCACATTCTGGTGCAACGAAGGGTCAGAATTAATGGAAACGAGTCCTTAACTGACATAGACTAAGAATAACTAGCAAGATGTCCTATAGTTGTCTTACATGAGATGCGGTGAACCTGGGCACGACATTTAATGGGGGAAATAGGGGGAGGTCGGGTCTACAGAGTGTTGTTTACAGAAAATGGGACTAGGGAATGGGGGATTGGGGATAGTTGGGAAGTATTGAGGAAATAGGGGAATATTTACAAGCGGATATGGATGGATGCAAATCCCATATCCGCAACAATATATTACTTTTGTAGGTGCTATCGTTTTCAAATTAGGAGCTTGAAGCGATTATGCTTGAAACAATATGATTCTATAGAGAACGAGAAGTATTCCCCTTTGTATTGAAGTATTCTGACCAATATGCTGGCTTACTCCACTGACCGACATTTTAATTTATATGCCGTACAGGCCGAACATGTCGTCAAAGCGGTCGAACCTGTCATGTGTTTTTACACATATAGTCAGGTTCACTATGTCAATAAATTATATTTCGTTCAAAATCATGGTAGATTAGCAAACCTATACATTTTTGGAAAGGTTATAGCATAAGGAAACTAAAAATCAATGTTTACATTTGGAGAGATACCTGTATGGCGGCCATTTTTGATTTTCAAAATGGCCATTGTAAAATACATATTTTGTTCTATTTCTGCCTCTAATTACCCTAAAAACTTTTTAAAATATACTAAACCTATATTTTCAGGGACAAGGAATCCAATGAAAGTATCAAATTAGTGCTATGGGGAATGGTAAGGCACGAATCAAAGGTTTTGAATTGCAAAATACTGTCTTCATATTCGCGATAAGTTGCATAATCAAATACATGTTATCATTTTGTACAGGCAGTTAATAACATCAAAATGTGTCACAATCATTCATATCACCAAACATACACAGGCAGTCAGCAAAATCATATATACACATGCAGTCAGTATAACTTCACATCGACACAGGCAGTCAATGACAAAATATACACAGGCAGTCAATGGCATCAAACATACACGATTACAGAATATGCCATTTAGAGTTCGTCATCACTGTCCTGTGTGTCGTATCCGACAATATCGTCCGCATCGTTTTCACAGTCCGTTCCACACAAGCAAAGGTCGGTCAAATTGATTGGCAAATCGAATTGGTCGAATGGTCGATCGAATCGAATTCGATGAATCGAATCGAATCGAATCGATCGAATTGGTCGAATGGTCGAATGGTCGATCGAAACGATTGGTCGAATGGTCGAATTGGTCGAATGGAATTGGTCGATTGGTCGAATTGGTCGAATCGAATTGGTCGGAATTGGCAAATGTAAACATTGATTTTCAGATTTTCCATGTAATAACGTTTCCAAAAATGTATAGGTTTGCTAATCTACCACGATTTTGAACGAAAAAACATAGTGAACCTGGCTAATAGACAGCTGTACGTTGCAGCGAGTAGAGTAGGAGACCCACTCGATCTGCGCATCTTTGCCAACCAGTGAGAATTCCAGTTAAGGAGAGGAACTGCACATGCTGCAGGCCGACGAACCCGCAACGTTGTTTGTCGTGAGATGATATAAACTCAGGAGCAGATCGAGATTGAAACTTGGGGCGTTAATAGCTCCCAAGAAAATGTTGTTTTAAAATATAAATGTTGCAAAATGAGTACCAACTCACTGGGTCCTCTCTCAAGGAGGTTGGTGGCAGGATTTGCACTCCGGCCGCCGCAAAACACCTCATTCCGTAACACGCATAGTGGTGTGTGTCGGGATGGTGCTGACGTCACTTCGATAGTGTTGACTAACTGACCAACATATATAACTAGATGGTATTCATAGAATACTTACCCTACGCAGTTAACTTGGTGCGAGCCAACTCTGTTTTTTTAAAGGTTTTTTTCTTTGATCCAATATCACAGATATTGTGATATATATCACAGACAGACTTAGAGACTTAGACTTGGAACTTAGAGAAAAGCTTAGAGACCTGGACCACGTGAGCGATGACATTATAAATTTATACTCTCCAATATAATTGTTGTGTAGATCACGCTCAATACATTTCAAACTGAACAGACTAAGCTTTGTCCCTGTCGAATTATGACGTCATAATTATGACACCAATGACGTCATCATTATCAACACCTATTCCCCATATGGAGTTCTTTACAATGAGCCATGTTTCAATTTTTTTCATGGAACGGATTTGGAGATATAGTGGTGCAACATTTTTCAATTTTTCCAAGATGGCGCCTGTACATCGTGACCTAGGATGTCATAATTATCATTAAAAAAAACTTCTACAGGAGGAGCCGCTAATATTCTGAAAATTTCTTATTCATCGGACTAACAGTTGCAAAGGAATGTTTTTTTCATACTGATCAGATCAAGTGTTGTACTTGTTGAATTATGACTTCATAATGAAGGCATCGATGACATCTTTATCAACATATCTTATTCCCCATGGGGAATATTTGACAATGAGCCATGTTTCAATTTTTTCCATTGAGCGGTTTGGGAGATATAGAGGTGCAACTTTTTTCCAAGATGGCGACCGTACCACCTGACATATGACGTCATAATTATGAATAAGAAAATTCTACAGGCGTAGGCACTCCTATGGTAAAAATTTCCTGCCAACCAACGATTGCCAAGAAAATGAATTTTAAAAATGCAGACATGCACACGCGCACGTATGCAACCGAATGCTTAACTCTGCTTTTCGCTTCGTGAGCGCAGGGTAATACATTAGTGTCTCAATGCAATCTCCTCACTTCCATGGTGACAGATAGCTTGGAGACTTGGAGTACTTAAAAAATAATTTAATACTTAAATTATTTGCTAACTGGTATCTCCACCCAGGTCATGCTATCCTCTTCAACACTAAAGTGTTAAACAAGCCCAGCTATGCCGCTGTTAGACTTTCGGTCTTGTTACTATTTTTTTCTATACTTTGTTTTTTTTCTCACAATAGGTTGATTTTTTTTTACTATTTTTGTGTTCCAAAACTCACGATTTAAAATATATTTTTCTCCTATTTTTCTGTTTTTTTTTCTTAAAAGGGGGATATTTCATATTTATTTTTCTCCTATTTTTTCTATTTTTTTGTTTCAAAACTCACTATTTAAAATACATTTTCCTATTTTCTTTCTATTTTTATTTCCAAAACTCCCTATTTCAAATATTTTTTCTTCTATTTTTTCTCTATTTTTTTTTCCTTGAAAGGGGGATATTTCATATGTGTTTTCTCCTATTTTTCTATTTTTTTGTTCCAAAACTCACTACTTAAAATATATTTTACTCCTATTTTTTCTCTATTTTTTTTTCTTAAAAGGGGGCTATATAATATGTAGTTTTCTCCCATTTATTTTCTATTTTTCTGTTCCAAAATTTATTTTTCTCCTATTTTTTTTCTTAAAAGGGGGCTATTTAATATGTAATTTTCTCCTATTTTTCCTATTATTTTGTTCCAGAACTCACTATTTAAAATATTGTTGTGGTTCTCTCGCCGGCCTTCTCCCCTTATCAAGGGGGGATTAATCCCCTTGTCTTTACTGGCCTGGTGAGAAACGAGACTTATTACGTCCTTTCCGGGCGAGCGCAAAATAGGGTTTCGGGACCAAATTCTCGCTCGTACCTAAGTACTCGCGCCGCAACGGAAACGAGGTAGCAAGCCTCACACGAACCACGTGTGATGGTAGTACGCCGAGCGGTTTGCGTACACGTGATCCGCGCAGTTATAATTAATGGACCCGATTTAAGCGATCTTATTCGTGCCACGCTTAGTCAATGATGAAACCACAAAGACGATCGAATCAAGAAGAAAGAACAGATTGGTTTAATTATTATTACCACACGTATTTACAGTTCAGGACGAAGAGACACAGAGAAATCCTTATACAGTCTTAACTATCCCAGAGACAACGGGCCCGGCTCACACTCACACGGGGTATTGCAGATGGGCAGGTGTTCCCCAGCACGTCCAAGGATGGTCCTCGTCCAGCTCTCCACGGTCCCCGGCACGTCCGCAAAGATGGAGATCGCCGAAGGCAGGGCCACGTAGCGTGTCTCTTGAGCAAAGGCGATATATCGGGGCGAACGGTGGATAGGACTTTTACGGCAAAGGGCGGTTACTCAGCCTCGTTCAGTCGCTTGGCTGGATTATGCAAGTTCGTTATACACGCGCCTGGCTGTGCCCGCGTATATCTAGCGACCAACTCTTCTTCCTCACTGCCTCGGTGTTGGTTAGCGCACGTTCTCATGCGACGGTCAAGTTCATCAAGCGGTACAATGCGAGTTCTCCCTCTCCTCTGCAAGTCAGCCGCTTCAGTCCTCTCTTCCCTCTGCAAGTCCTCTCCCGCAGCCAGTCCTTCCCTCTGCAAGTCCTTTATCTCTCTGCTGCAAGTTCTTTCTTCCCTCTGCTGCAGTTCCTCTCGAGGGCTTTGCGCATCGGGTTATATAGGCCCGCCCCACGAACCTTCTGGAACCCACCAGACTCTTCTCACCACACCCTCTGACGCCACCACCTCTGAGCTCTGATTCGTGGCTCATGCTTACCGTCATCGCCTCTGCTGCTCCGACCTCAACGCCGCCCCCACCTTCTTAGGCCTACCTCGTGTTAACTCGACTAATGAACAACCCATGGGCAGCAAAATGGATCGCGCCTATGGAGGTAGAATGGTTTGCAGCAGTAGGGCCTATTCTCCTGTCTGTACACAACGCAGAATTAACACTGGAAAGGGCCTACTCTCACACATACGAAGACATAACTATACTACAAATGAGGCTGCATGTTGCTTGTGTGACTATCTATGGGGGGGGGGGGGGGCAACCTTTAACCTTTATTGAGCTCACTTTACAAACCTTAAAACCGTAGCAATATATTTTCCTTTTTTTTCTTTTCTTTTTTTTTGTTTCAAAACTTACTATTTAAAATATATTTTTCTCCTATTTTTTTTTCTTTAAAGGGGACTATTTAGTATGTATTTTTCTCCAATTTTTTTCTATTTTATTGTTCCAAAACTCACTATTTAAAATATATTTACTTTTTTCCATTTTTTTGGTTCCAAAACTCAATATATAGAATATTTTTCTCCTGTTTTTTCTCTATATATTTTTCTTAAAAGGGGGCTATTTAATATGTTGTTTTCTCCAATTTTTTCTATTTTTGGGTTCCAAAACTCACTATTTAAAATGTATTTTCCTATTTTTGTTCTAATTTTTTTTTGTTCCAAAACTCACTATTTAAAATAGATTTTTCTCCTATTTTCCCCTATTTTGTTTTCTTAAAATGGGGCTATTTAATATGTATTTTTCTCCGATGTTTTTCTCTTTTTTTGTTCCAAAACTCACTATTTAAAATATAGAGGTTATGTTTTCACCCCCTGTCGGTCTGTTTGTTTGTGAACAAGATATCTCAAAAGGTTGTGTACGGAATCGGATAAAATTTGGCAGAGAGGTAGCGTATGTGACACGGACGAAATGATTAGATTTTGGTGAAGATCTGGATCCGGCTACTATAATTTTTAAAGTGATTCTTCACCATTGGGTAATAGGGCCAACACCGACATATAGCAGGATATCTCAAAAAGTTATGGACTGATTTGGACGAAACTTGGTGAAGAGGTTGGATGTGTGACAAGGACTAATCGTTTTGATTTTGGTGAAGATATGAATATGGATTCAGATACGAGGATTGTTTAATTTCTATGTGATTCTTCACCATTAAGAGATCGGGCGAAAAGCGATGTATAACATGATGTTTAAAAAAGTTATGGGCGAGTTATGACTAAACTTGGTGAATGAGTTGGTTAGGTGACAAGAACAAGCCGATTAGATTTTGATTCAGGTCCGAATGCAGATCCGGCCTATCAGTGGGATACAAAACAAACTGTTCAGCCTGACGGTGGTTTGCGCTCGACCGAGTGCCGTTCTAGTTTCCTATATTTTTGTTCCAAAACTCACTATTATTCCAAAACTCACCAAAACTCACTAAAAAATATTTTTTTAACATGTAGAAAAATAGGGGAAAAAAAACATTTCCCCATATATGTTTTTCCTATTTTTCTCCTTTTTTCCCCCCTATTTTTTTTACTAGGGTACCTAAAATGTGGAGACTGAACATAAAAGTGCTATTGATCTCCGATCGTAAAACATACAATGTGTTCAGACAGTATTCACACTCCTTGACTTTTTAAACATGTTATGTTACAACCTGAATTTATAATGGCTTAAATTGAGATTTTTTTTTTGTCACTGATCTACACATAATAACCCATAATGTCAAAGTGGAATTTTTTTCTTTTAGAATTAAAAATAATAATAATTAAAAATTAAAAGCTGAAACTATCTTGAGTCAATAGGTATTCAACCCGTTTACTCTGACACTTCAAATTAAGCTCAGATGCATACAATTTCCTTTGATCATCCTTAAGATCTCTCCACAACTTGATTGGAGTCCACATGTGGCCAATAAAATTGATTGGACACGATTTAGAAAGAAACACAACTTTCTATAAAAGAGCTGGCCATCCGTCCAAAGTGAGCCACCCAGGCAAGAAGGACCTTGGTCAGGGAGGTGACAAAGAACCCAATGACGACTCTGACAGAACAACAGAGTTCCTTGGCTGAGATAATAGAATCTGCTGGAAAGACAACAGTCTCTGCAGCACTTCACAAATCTCGGCTTTATGGGAGCGTGGCCAGACGGAAGCCACGACTGAGACAAAGGAAAATGAAAGACTGAGAGCATGAGGCAAAATATTCTGTGGTTTGATGAGACAAAAATTGAACTCTTGGGCCTGAATGCAAAGCGCTACATCTGGCACAGCTCATCATTCATCTAACACCATCCCTAACTTGAAGCATGGTGGTGGCAGCATCATCCTACGGGGATGAATTTCCGCGGCAGGACTGGGAGACTTGCGAGGATAGAGGGAACAATGAATGGAGCCAAATACAAGCAAATTCTTCAGGAGAACATGTTTCAGAGTGCAAAAGACATTGGACTGTGGTGAACATTTACATTCCAAATTTACATTCCAACAGGAATTCCAACAGGACAACAGGACAACAGGACAAGCATACAGCCAAAGCAACACTGGAATGGCTTCAGAACAAGAACGTGAAAGTCCTTGAGTGGCCCAGCCAAAGCCCAGACTTGAATCCCATTGAGAATCTGTGGAAAGATCTGAAGATTGCTGTTCACCGACACTCCCCATCCAACTTAACAGAGCTTGAGCAATTTTCAAGAAAGAATGGGAGAAACTTCCCAAATCCAGTTGTGCAAAGCTTAAACAGACATACCCAAGAAGACTCGAAGTTGTAATCGCTGCGAAAGGCGATTCTACAATGTATTGACTCAGGGGGTTGAATACTTATGTAAGTTAGATACATATGTATTTCATTTTTAATTATTCTGTTTAAATTTCTATGAAAATTGTTTATACTTTGACATTATGGGTTATTATGTATAGATCAGTGACAAAAAATATTTAAATTGAATCCATTTTAAATTCAGGCTGTAACACAACAAAAGGTGAAAAAGTCAAGGGGTGTGAATTTTTTTTGAAGGCACTGTATATATATATATATATATATATACATATGTGGAGGTTACCCCATCAGGACATAATCCACAGGCACGGGACCAGTGGGGCTATTGATTGTATGGGCGTGGCGTGCGCTCGGTTGTTGGAGCCACGCCCCCTTAAGAGTGAGTTGTGTTATAAAAGATGCGTGAGTTCCGGTTTGAGTTGAGTTCTGTTGAAATAAAGGAGCCTTGAACAAGTCAAGAAGTGTCTCGCCCTCTCGTCATCTGCAACTTCTACATTGGTGACCCCGTCTTGCTCTCGAACGTTTTCGGAGCTTCAAACGAACATGGCGACAAGCGCAGTTTCGATTAAACTGTCGGAGTTTTGGGAACGACAAGCTGCGGTTTGGTTCGCACAAGCTGAGGCCCAATTTGCCATTCGGAGCATTTCTGCTGACGACACGAAGTATTATTATGTCGTGTCTGCGCTCAGCGGCTCCACTGCGACTAGAGTGGTGAGCCTTCTCAAGGATCCTCCGAAGGGCCGCAAGTACGAGACGCTAAAGGCGCTGCTGCCTGAGACCTTCGAGCTCACTGAGGCCGAGCGCGCCCACCAGCTACTTTCTCTACCCGGGCTGGGCGACTCCAAGCCGTCGGAGCTTATGGACCACATGTTGTCTCTCCTGGGCAGCCACCGACCATGTTTCCTCTTCAAATAACTGTTCCGGAAACAGCTGCCAGGTCAGGTACAGACAGCCCTGGCCAACTCGTCTGTTAAGGATTTCCACGTCCTGGCCAGGGAAGCAGACAAGTTTTTCTCCGCCAGACAGCAATGTAGTGCAGCTGCATGGGACACCGGCCCCGTCGAGCCTACGCCGCTGGCGGACACCGTCGCGGCCGCCATTACGGCCCAGCGGTGGAAGGCCCCAGGCTTGTGCTTTTACCATGCAAGGTTTGGGCCCAAGGCCAAGGCATGCCGGCCACCCTGCAGCTTCAGCGAGTCGGGAAACAGGGTGGCCGGCGCTCGTTAACTGCCATGAGCATCGGCCGTTCGGGCAGTTTGCTGTTCATTTCGGACACCGACTCCGGACGTCGTTTCCTCTGTGACACAGGTGCCCAGGTGACCATTCTACCTGCGTCGGCATCGGACCAGGAGGCCGGGAGTCACGGCCCGCCCTGGAAGCCGCCAACAGCAGTGCTATTCAGACTTTTGGCAAATGGACCGTGGCACTGTGCTTGGGCGGGCAGCGGTTTACATGGGATTTTGTCACGGCAAGGGTGTCCACCCCCTTGCTGGGTGCTGATTTCCTCTGTGCCAATGGCCTATTGGTGGATGTTAAAAATCGGCGGCTCATTAATGCGGAGACATTCAGTTCACTTCCATGCTCGCTGAGCGGGTCCGCCTCGACGAGGCTTGCTTGCACACTCTCGACCTCTGATGAGTTCGCCCGGCTCCTCACCGAGTTCCTGGTCCTTACATGGCCCACCTTTTCGGCCGTTGCCATCAAGAACGGGGTGGAGCATCACATTCCGACCACCGGCCCGCCTGTCTACGCCCAGGCTCGATGCCTCGACCCGGGGAAACTCGCTGTTGCTAAGGCAGAGTTTGACACGTTGGAGCGTCTTGGCATCGTACGATGGTCCGACAGCCCGTGGGCCTCGCCTCTCCACATTGCGCCAAAGCCGAGTTGGCGGTTGGCGCCCGTGCAGGGATTATCGCCGCCTTAACAACGCCATTACCCCTGACCGCTACCCAATCCCGCACATCCAGGATTTTTCTGCCCGCTTGGCCCGTTAAGTTTTTTCTTTTAAGTGGACCTCGTTCGTGGTTACCACCAGGTCCCTGTCCGGCCGCAGGACGTTCCTAAGACCACGGTGATTACACCGTTCGGGCTTTTCAAATTCCTCCATATGCCTTTTGGGCTCAAGAACGTGGCCCAGGCTTTCCAGCGCCTGATGGACAGTGTGTTGCGGGATTTGCCGTTTCTGTTCGTCTACCTGGACGATATCCTCATCGCCAGCGCTTCCAGGACGGAGCACATGCTTCACCTCCGAGCGCTTTTTGAACGCCTCAGTCAGCAGGGCCTGATCATTAACCCGGCCAAGTGCTTGTTCGGTGTGGCTTCAATTGACTTTCTCGGCCACCGCATCACGAGGGAGGGGGCTGTCCCACTGCTGTCTAAAGTGTAGGCTGTGAAGGGTTTTCCGCACCCCCTCACTGTCAAGGCCCTGGAGGAGTTTTTGGGCATGGTGAACTTTTACCATTGTTTCGTGCCCCGGGCGGCCCAGCTCATGCGGCCCCTTTATGAGGCCCTCAAGGGCAAGCCTACCAAACGCGCCATTGACTGGATCGAGGAGATGGCCAAGGCTTTCACGGATGCTAAACTGGCCCTCACCAGCGCAACCATGCTGGTGCATCCATCGCCCGACGCACCGATTGCTCTCACCACGGACGCTTCGGACTATGCGGTTGGTGCCATGCACGAGCAGTGGGTCAACGGGGCCTGGCAGCCGCTTGCCTTTTTTAGCCGGCAGCTCCGCCATAATGAACGAAAGTACAGTACCTTCGATCGTGAGCTCCTAGGCCTCTACCTAGCTGTCCGACACTTCCGTTACCTGTTGGAAGCCCACCCGTTCACGGCGTTTGTGGACCACAAGCCCCTGGTTTTTGACATGGCCAAGGTCTCGGAGCCGTGGTCTGCCTGTCAACAACACCAGCTCTCCTTCGTTTCCGAGTTCACGATGGACATCCAACATGTTGCTGGGAAGGATAATACGGTCGCCGATTGTCTCTCCCGGTCCATAGTTGGCGCGGTTCACCTTGGCATCGACTACGCCCGCATGGCGGCCAATCAGATCTCCGACCCGGATGTCCAGTCTTGCAGGGCGGCGGTCACGGGGCTTCGACTGTCTGATGTGCCGTTCAAGGACATGGGCACTATGCGACTGTGCGACGTATCTTTGGGACAGCCTCGGCCCGTCGTACCCACCAGCTGGAGACAGCTGGTGTTTGATGCCGCCACGGTCTTTCTCACTTGGGCAGGAAGGCGTTGCAAAAGTTGGTGGCAGCGGAGTTCGTTTGGCACGGGCTCAGGAAGGATGTGCGCGACTGGGCCAGCACCTGCGTCGAGTGCCAACGCTCGAAGGTGCATTGCCATACCCAGGCCCCGTTGGCGCCATTCACAGTGCCCGAGCGATGGTTTGACCAGGTTAACGTGGACCTGGTGCCTTACGACGGGCCTTTCCGCGTTCTGGATGTCGGGAACAAGTCCTTCGTGGACCGCCTCAAGCTGGCTCACTTGGACCTAGACCAGCCCCTCGGTAGGCTCAACCCCCACGGCGGGGCCCCGGTTGGCCCGCCTACTGCCAAGCCGCTAACAGTCCCTGCTCGGGTCATCAGGGGTCGTTTCGGCCGGGTGGTTAAGGTCCCCCGAAAATTGACATTGTCCCTGCGAGTGAATTCTGGGGGGGGGGGGGGGGACGGGGGGGGACGCATGTGGGGGTTACCCCATTGGGACATAATCCACAGGCACGGGACCAGTGGGGCTATTGATTGTATGGGCGTGGCGTGCGCTCGGTTGTTGGAGCCACGCCCCCTTAAGAGTGAGTTGTGTTATAAAAGATGCGTGAGTTCCGGTTTGAGTTGAGTTCTGTTGGAATAAAGGAGCTTTGAACAAGCTAATAAGTGTCTCGCCCTCTCGTCATCCGCAACTCCTGCACATACGGACATGCATTGAGTGCTCAGCGATCTGATCTGGACCAGCTGCTTCCAATAAAGTTTCGCTGTTCTCTGTGCAGTGATTGGCTGAAGGTATGTGAAAGATTTGATGACATGAATGTTCAGTGAAGACTGCGTGATGTGCCCTGAAATGAAATTTTCCTGTGCAGTGCGGTGCTGGTACCAGTGGATGACTGAACGATAAATAAAGTATGGAATTGAAGGAGAGGGGTTCTCTGGAGGAACATTAATTATTCTGTTGCTGGAATTGGAAAGCCTTGTTGATAACCTCTTGATTTGGTTTAAACTACAGAGAACTGAGGTGTCATTTAAAGCGAACGATTCAACACTCTCTTTTACCGCTGTTGTCTTCATCCATTAGACTTAATGATCCTCTCAAACCTGGGAACACGCTAAGCTCAAAATGACTGTTCCAGGAAAGTTCATATGGATAAGAATAAAATGAAACGTGGACATGGAAATTGACTGATTAGTTCATTATGGTTTCATCGGCATCCTGAATAATCTGTATCCACAAAGGAATGTGAAATAAACCTTAGTATGGTATTGAAATGTAATCCAAGTCGAGATGGATACTTTTAGCCCTGCGAAGTCTTTATTGCACCTCTACATTTAACTTGAGAGATATTTAATTATCTTTCAACCAACAAAATACCGACTTAACATCATTAAGAATTATGTTTGGAGTGAAAATTGCGCCTATCCGCCGAGTCTTTCCTGCCCAAACTTGGCCCAAACATAGAACTAGCAGGCAATTGGGGGGATGGGCAGGAGGAGAATCCCAAATACTAACGTTGTTCGTAGAAGTGCCACCTGATAGAAGCACAACCTGGTAGTAGTGCCACCTGATAGAAGCACAACCTGGTAGTAGTGCCACCTGGTTGAAGCGCAACCTAGTATAAGCGCAATCGGGTAGTAGCGCCACATGGTAGAGGTGCCAACTGGTAGTAGCGCCACCTGGTAGTAGCGCCACATGGTAGTGGTGCCAACTGGTAGTAGCGCCACCTAGTAGAAGCGCCACCTGGTAGTAGCGCCACCTGGTAGAAGCGCCAACTGGTAGTAGCGGCACCTGGTAGAAGCGCCACCTGGCGCTTGAAGGTGGCGAGAGGTAGCGCCACCTGGTAGTAGCGGCACCTGTTAGAAGCAGCACCTGGTAGAAGTGCCAACTGGTAGTAGCGGCACCTGGTAGTAGCGCCACCTGGTAGTAGCGCCACCTGGTAGTAGCGGCACCTGGTAGAAGTGCCAACTGGTAGTAGCGCCACCTGGTAGAAGTGCCACCTGGTAGTAGCGCCACCTGGTAGTAGCGCCACCTGTTAGAAGTGCCAACTGGTAGTAGCGGCAACTGGTAGAGGTGCCAACTGGTAGTAGCGCCACCTGGTAGTAGCGCCACCTGGTAGAAGTGCCAACTGGTAGTAGCGGCAACTGGTAGGAGTGCCAACTGGTAGTAGCGCCACCTGGTAGGAGTGCCAACTGGTAGTAGCGCCACCTGGTAGTAGCGCCACCTGGTAGGAGTGCCAACTGGTAGAAGCTGGTTTAGAAGTCATAATAAAAAATGCCAAAGACATCATAAAAGTGTGGGAATTAACCTGTCAATAGGGAAGGGATCTTTGCTCGTACATATCATTGTTTTTAGTCTATTTGCTGGTATTGTAGTGAATGTCATGACTTGGTTAAGGAATTGCACATCTTGTGGAGTAACTTACTTCTTTTTTTTACAGTACTAGAAACACTCGCTTCTTCCGAGAGCACTCTGAGGTATGGGATATTGTGGGAGATGGGGCACATATGTTTTGTGCCATTGCTAGTAATCCCCTCTTTATCCAGCATGGGGTCAGTAATCTGCGTGCACTTGTCGGATTTCACTGTGCCACGTGTTCAGGCCAAAATCGTGTCGTCTCCTCTCTCTGCAAGGTTGTTTTGTGCCCATGACCTGACGCTCGGTACCGCAACTCGTTTGCAAAATTTGGTGGACATTGGCTCAGCCTTGTCTTTTTCTATGATTTTTTTTTTATGTATACAAGATCGAGGCTCGTGTAAGAGCTAACATTAATCACAAAAAAACCGGACACATAAAACATACAATAAAGGGAGCGGGAGACAAGATGGGGAGAGAGGGGGAAGCACACAATTACAACATTTGAGAGCAGGGACATCGAGAGATATGTGGGAGGGAGAGGGCTTGTGGGGGGGGGGGGGGAGGAGGCATGGGAAGGGGGGTGAGGGGGTGGGAGAGGTAAAAAAAACAAAAAAAACATGGACACTGCTCGGACTTCAAGGAAAGAGTCGGTATTTCAAAAAAGTGGATCTGGGGTGAATTAGCGGGGGTAGAAAAGATCAAGGTTTTGGATGGGGGGAAATAAGAGATGGTGGTGAACAGCTGTTTTAAAGACTTGGAGGGGGGAGTGGGGTTGAAGAGAGTGAGGGAGTTTGTTCCAGAGGTGAGAGAAAAGAGGAATGAAAGAGTGAAGGTGAGCAGAGAGTTTTGATTTTGGCAGTTTAACCATAAGAGGGTTGCTGGCAGTTCTTGTGCGACCTGTAGGAGTAGTTGAGGGACAGAGCACAGAGAGCTAGGGGGGGGGGGGGGCTAGGCCGGAGAGGAGTCGGTAGAAGACAGAAAGACCACCAACCTGCCTGCGGTGAGTGAGTGAAAGGCCCTCGGAGTTAGCTTCATCGCGGGAGATTCCAATGATTCTGAAAGCTTTGGTTTCAACAGCGTGAATCCGAGCGAGTTGTGAGGCAGGAGCACCGGCCCAGAGGGGAGAGCAGTATTCCATTGAGCTGCGGATGAAAGCCTTGTACGTTGTGAGGAGCTCAGGTGTGCCAAGGAAGGACTACGCACGACGGAGGATGCCCAGTCGGCGACTGGCTTTGGAGGCCAGCTTGGAAATGTGGTTATCCCAAGAAAGATCACGGCAGATAATGAGACCCAAGAGCTTGAGTGACAGAACTTCTTGGAAAGGATTGTTGAGAAAGTAGATGGGAGGGTTGTCCAATCGGTCTTTTTGGAGAGACATCGTAAGAGTGTGAGATTTGTCAGGATTGAAAGACATGTTCCACTTGTTTGACCAGTCTGTGATTTTGTCCAGGTCTGCAGAGAGTGAGGAGGCTGCAGACTGCCGATCTGAGGGATGAGGAATGGAGCGGCAGTGAGTGGTCATCAGCAAAGAGATAGAGAGGATTTTCCAGAAAGTCAGAGAGATCATTGATGAAGACCAGAAATAATTTTTTCAGACATATAGTCACGTGAAAAAGTAAGTACACCCCATGTTTTTTTTTATTTATCTTTTTAACATATGTGGACATATCAATATTTGATCTTCATTTAAACAGTGTCTATAGATAAAGGTGATCTAATTGAACAAAAAACAATGAAAAGTTGACTTTGCAATAATTTATTCAACAAAAAATTAACAGAGATGCCATTTCCTTCTGTGGAAAAAGTAAGTACACCCTTGGCTCTAATAGGTGGTATTGCCCCCTTTGGCAGAAACAACCTCAAGTAGGCGTTTCTTATAACTGTCTACCAGTCTCTAACATCGACTGGGAGAAATTTTTGCCCACTCCTCCATGCAGAATTCTTTCAGCTGTGCGATGTTTGAGGGGTTTCTTGCATGCACAGCTCATTTCAAATCCCCCCCACAACATCTCGATGGGATTTAGATCTTTGACTTGTCCATTCCAGAACCCTCCATTTCTTTCTTTTCAGCCATTCCCTGGTGGATTTACAGGTACTAGGGCGTGCCCGTACGTGGGTGCAAAAAAACATGCGTGCAAACAACAACAACAAAAAAAAACTTTGAAACCACGTGGCAGTAACGACCACAGAACCCCCCCTCTATTTACATGAAATGGTTTGGTCCATTCGCAAAGCCAAAGCGAACGGCTTGCGAGTACGGTAGAACCCCCCCCTCTATTTACATGAAATGGTTTGGTCCATTCGCAAAGCCAAAGCGAACGGCTTGCGAGTACGGTGACCATACCTTGGGAACCACTTGTCCGATTAATTTCAAACCTTGAAAAGGCACATCCTCGGGTCCCCAGCAATATACCTGGCAAGTTTCAAGTATATCGGACCCGTGGTTGTCGAGAAACAGCGGTCACAGACAAACACACACACATACACACAGAGATTACTGGAATTATAGATAGATGTTTAGGGTCATTGTCATGTTGCAAGGTCCACCTTCGGTTGAGCTTCAACTCTCCGACAGATAGCCTCACATTCTCCTCAAGCACCCTCTGGTCGAATGAAGAATTCATAGTGGATTCTATGATGGTGAGCTGCCCAGGCCCTGATGCAGTAAAGCTGCCCCAAACCATAATATTTCCACCACCATGCTTTACAGTTGGTATCAGGTTCTTGTGGTCAAATGCTGTCTTATCTTTGGTTTTCGCCAAACATGTCTTCTGCTACTGTGGCCAAATAGCTCTACCTTTGACTCATCTGTGATGAGCACATTGTTCCAGAAGTGCTGGTCGTTCCCTAGGTGTTCATTGGCAAACTTTAGTCTTGCCCTGATGTTCTTTCTGGAGAGCAAAGGTTTGCTCCTGGCACACCTCCCATGTAGATCAAATTTGTGCAGCCTCTTTCTAATGGTAGACTCGTGCACTTTGACATCAACAGTGGCAAGAGCTACCTGTAGGTCCCGTGATGACATTCTGGGGTTCTTAGAGACTTCTTTCAGCATCTTGCGGTCTGCTCTCCGGCTAAACTTGCTGGGGCGGCCTGGCCTGAACAAGTTGGCAGTTGTTTGGAATCTTCTCCACTTGTAGATGATCTTCCGGACAGTCGAATGATTGATTTCATATTGTTTGCAGATCTTTTTAAATCCCTTCCCAGACTCGTAGGCATCTATAACCTTCTTTCTGAAGGCCTCAGAGAGCTCTTTTGATCTAGGCGTGGTGACACCGCACACTTCAACAACAAATAGCAAACCAAACTAAATGTCTGAGGTTTAAATAAGACAGGTTCCTCCAAGATCCTCTCTGACGATGTTCTAATCATTTGCACCTGAGCTGGTGCACCTGATTCTAATTTTAGGTATTTGAAGTGGTGATAAATGTAGGGGTGTACTTATGTTTTCCACATGCGAAATTTGCATTTATGTTTATTTAAATTATACAATGGACTACAAAATGTAAATGTTTCATGATATTTGTTATATTTTATCACCTTTATCTGTCAATATTGTTGAAATGAAGATCAAATAGCTCTATGTTGAAATATGTTGAAAAGGTCAAAACTTTACATGGGGTGTACTTACTTTTTCACCTGACTGTAGATATATTTTCAGATATTTTATTTTCAGATATATTTAGAGATTTTTAGAGATATTTTCATATTTCAGAGACAGAGACAGAGAGACAGAGAGACAGAGACAGAGACAGAGATATTTTTAGGAGAGATATTTTCAGACATACTGAAAGAGACGTACGCATGCACTTGACTTGGTTAAAGTAGTTGGCCTTATTTAATGTAGTTGGATTAAAGTAGTTGGCCTTATTTAATGTAGTTGGATTAACCTCAAAGATAAGGTTGGCAGGAAACCTTTCAGGGCATCCTCACTATTTGAGGATTCCTAACCTCATGAATGGGTCCTTAGAATAATGTCATATTGTTTGTCATCATCATTTAAAAATTTTTTTACCACTTCCTGCCATGATGGCTGCAGATCGCCACCTGTTGTTACAGCTTTCTGGTAACCTTGTAATTTCACCACCTATGCATGTGTCTGCTGACTTTCCCAATGCAAGCCACCTGT
Organism: Myxine glutinosa; assembly: GCF_964187855.1. Classification (NCBI taxonomy): domain Eukaryota; kingdom Metazoa; phylum Chordata; class Myxini; order Myxiniformes; family Myxinidae; genus Myxine; species Myxine glutinosa. The sequence goes on along the minus strand of NC_136267.1, from coordinate 85,967,489 downwards.
CTCGCATCTCCATAATGCTCGGAAACCTTTGAAAAGGCTCAGCCTCAGTCAGCCTACCATGGTGCACCTTTTATTTATTTAAGTAATTCTGCCTCCCAAAGCAGGTACTCAAACATATAGAATGTGCAAACTGTGTCCTCTCTCCATCCCCGACCCCACATTTTAACCATCCAATGATTTCCCAAATCCCAAGTTCCCAAATAACCTTCTCGAGTGGGTCTCCTCATGCTTCTCCATTGCAATGTCCTCTTAGACTTCAATAATATGTTCCTTCCACCTGCCAACATTTCTTATACCTTGACTCTCTGACCTGAGCTCCGAACAAACGCTCCTTTTATGTGCAGGGAACTAATTGAGGGCGTTGGAGGAGGGATTGGGGTCATGGACTTATGTTTGCATGACCGAGATATATGCAGGCGGAGGCAGACAGACACACATAGACAGACAGAGATATCTTAAGAATTCCCATATGAGAGTAAACACTTTGACACACTTCTGAGACACAAACATGGATTCTCTCTCCACACCTACTATCCAATGTCCAGTATGTTACACTGGAACCAATTAGCTCACCTAATAATTGAATGACAGGTTTAATGACCATCTGAACCATCTCTGAGCCCTATTCATCGAGGAGGTGTTGGCCCTGTGAATCCAGAACCTCTCTGAACGTGCGTCCACAACCTCAGTTTTGTCCGAGGATCACCCAGATGTAAAGATGTGGAGATGTAATGGAAGGGAGAGGGGAGGGAGGGAGAAAAAAGGTGTGGGAGGGCTAAAGTGGTGCAGAGAGGATGGGTTGGACGAACAGGAACACACATTGGGGGAGGGGAGGGAGAGCCAAGGGGTGGTTTTGCACTGGACTGGAAGCCACAGTATCTGGCAGGAGGCTGCACACTCTTCTTGTACTATATTAGCTTTTGATCCACGCGGTGACCATCTTCTCCCTGCTTTGCGGCTGCCATGCATTCCCGGCTCCTTGCATCAGCGTGAGTCCTGAAGCCATGAGGTTATGTCTGGGTGTGTGGGAAGGGGGAGTGTGGTGGGAATCTCTACTGCCAGAGGCAGAGGCGAGATGAACGGGCCCCTGGAGATTTCACGGGGTGAGAGCCATGCTTAGTGATGGCTCGCTAGGCGTTGTTGATGCTGCGCTCTCTCTCGCTCTTGCTAAAAATGCTGTTTGGAGCTTCCCATTATGGATTGTTGTCTTTTCCAAGTTAAGGCGTTCTCAATGGTCCATTATGGTATTTCCCTGTGAATATCTCATCCCATTCCCACCCCGCCGCCTCCGTCCCCCCGGTCTCTTTCTCACCTTTTCTTTCTCCCCCTCTCTCCCCTTCTCTCTCTCCATCCCTCTCTCCCCTTCTTTCTCTCCATCCTCTCTCTCCTTCTCTCTCTCTCCTTCTCTCTCTCCTTCTCTCTCTCCTTCTCTCTCTCTCTCTCTCTCTCTCTCACTATCACTCTCCTTCTCTCTCTCTCCTTCTCTCTCTCTCCATCCCTCACCCCCCCTTCTCTCCTTCTCTCTCTCTCTCTCTCTATCCCACTCTCCCCTTCTTTCTCTCAATCCCTCACTCTCCTTCTCCCTCTCCATCCTTCACTCCCCTTCTCTCCTTCTCTCTCTCTCTCTCCACCCCTCACTCTCCCTCTCCCTCTCTCCCTCCATCCCTCACTCCCCTTCTTTCTCTCCATCCCTCTCTCTCCTTCTCTCTCTTTCCATCCCTCACTTCCCTCTTTCTCTCTCTCTCTCTCCCCTTCTCTCTCTGTTCCTTCATCTCTTTCTCCTCTCCTCTCTCTCTCTATATCCCGTTCCATCTCTCTCCTCACTCTCCTTTTCCTTCCAACCTCTCTCCTTCTTGCTGTCCTCTCCCCTCTCCCCTCTCCCCCATCTCTCTATCCCCCTCCATTTCTACTTCCATATCCCTCTCCCTCTTCTCCCTCTATATATATATATATCTCCCTTCTCTCCCTCCATTTCTATCTCTCTCTACCTCCATCTCTCACTCTCTCTCTCTCTCCCCTCCCCCCCCCTCCTCTCTCTCTCTCCTCTCTCCCCCTCCTCTCTCTCCCTCTCTCTCTCTCCCTCCCTCTCTCTCTCTCCCTCTCCCCTCTCCCCCATCTCTCTATCCCCCTCCCTTTCTACTTCCATATCCCTCTCCCTCTTCTCCCTCTATATATATATATATCTCCCTTCTCTCCCTCCATTTCTATCTCTCTCTACCTCCATCTCTCACTCTCTCTCTCTCTCTCCTCTCCCCCCCCCCCTCCTCTCTCTCTCTCCCCTCCCCCCTCCTCTCTCTCTCTCCTCTCCCCCCCTCCTCTCTCTCCCTCTCTCTCCCTCCCTCCCTCTCTCTCTCTCCTTCATCTCTCTCCTCTCTCTCTCTCTCTCTCTCTCTCTCTCTCTTTTTGTTTCCCTCTATCCATTATTCAAAAGCACAGCTAACCATCAATTGATCAAAGTCTCACTCCCCTATTTTGTGCACAACCCTCTCCTCTGTGACTGTTTAATTGGTATGGCTGCCTTGTTTATACCGACTTTCCTTCTATGGTTTGGTTGGTTTCATCTCATCGAGTGCTCTCGTTGCTTTGTGCATGGGACAGGAGACCCAGGAGCTCTGGGTTCCACTTTACCAAGGTCCTTTTACCACTACCTTAGGGGTCAATGTGAGGTTCATGAAATGAACCCAAAGGAGGTTTTTCATAACTATTCACGACGCCATGGTATGCATGATGTTTTGAATACAAACCACAGGTTACTATGTAGGTATTATGCAGGTTTCACATTTTTCTTACTCATTCATTGCTCAGTTTTGTACCAAATATATAATAAATTTAAAGTAACTTACTCTATCCTCCACTTACTGGGTACATGTAATACCTCCTGTGCCCAATATCGTGTTAATGCGGAATTTTAAGTGTTTTGTAGAATGAGAGTGTTCACATGAAACAAGCTGTGGTGTGATTATCAAACAGAATGGTGTGTTACAACTGCCGAAAATAAGGGTTGACAGAATAGTGCAGACAGAGATAGCCTTTGAGCTGTCTCGTGGGTTACATTCCAACACAACTGAACTGCCACCCTGGTACTTCACAGGCAGGGAATGAGTACACGAGTGAGTACACGCAGTCCTTCAGATGGGACTTGAAGCTGGAGTCCCTCCTGCCAGCAATTGCCGGTGTACGTTCAAGAGTCCACAGGTGTGTTTCCTTAAAGTTGGCCATTGTGTGCCAGCACCCTGAACAAGTTCAAAATTATTTACCTGACTTCGCCTCCATGCCTATAGTCGAGCAAGGCAGTCACCTTCACCAGATACGCAGCAGATCCGGTGCAAGATCAAGAACAAAAGTTGCTGCGCTACCCGGAAATTGGCTTCCAGAGGCAGTCAGCCCCATGAGGGAACCAGAAAGAAGAGAGAGCATCAAAATGTATCTGGTGAGGTACAACTGCCAAAAGTCTCATTGTCATCTTCAACTTGATATATTGGCCTTTTATGATTTGTCTGTTTACCATATTCCTGCCTTAAAACACACAAACCTTTCTGTCGCACAGCCAGACCTCTAAAAACGTGAGATATCGTCAAAGATCATGTATATTTTTACATATCCAGGTAGTGAAGTTAAGGGAAGAGCATCGAAACAGGGGACGAAGGATCAGCAGACAAAATGAGGCGAAGGGAAAACAGTTGCACAAGATCATCTGGATGCTTCCCGGCA